>NC_072469.1:13894336-13895161 GCF_027596085.1 Anoplopoma fimbria
TACCAGGTCAATGCGTGGAGTGAACGGAGCAAGCCCCTTTTTCATCTCCCAGTGCTAAAAATCTGCTTAATAAGTTATCCTCATATAGAGGACATATCAGATATTAAACTGATAAGAACAGATTTTTTTTCTTTTGAAAAAATTTATTGACACTTATATCATACACATTTCATGTAAGCTTATTCAGTACAAATGAGTTCACTCTTGAAAATACAACATGTTAATAAATAAATAAATTTGTCTTCTGCAAAACCATAAAACTGTTATCTAAAAGCTAAAACAGCCATTCAAAATGCATTACAGGTAAAACATGTTATAGTTTAAAAGGGAAAGTTAAATGTCTGTCAGTGTACGATACAGGTAAAAAGTATTTTAAAAGGTCCATTGTTGTGCATGACCGGGGTGAGTCCCTACCAAGGTAACTCATTTCGCTCTCCCAAACATATATGGTCTCTCTGGGTCCTGTCTTGGTGCTCAGAGGAGACCCCCACCCTGTTGCTCCTTCCCACCTGCCTCTCCCGGAGAGTCAGGCCGCCGCTGCCTCGACCTTCGCACGTGTGGCTCCGGCTCCTTCCGCCGAATGGGCACAGAGGCGATCTTTCTCCGTGGCTTTGTCCTAGGCCCGCCGCCCATAGCTCCACCCATCTGAGCAGTTGCTGCTGCCATTCGGATCACAGCCACGGGGGGGATCTGCATGTGCCTCCTTGTCAGCAAGTTTCTGGAGGTCCACATTGCACCCTTAATCGCTGCCAGGGTGAGCCACTGTTTTCCAAAGTCATGTGCTGGTATTTTTTTATTCTGGCTCACCCCATACAGCACCAGCTG
>NC_072469.1:13895261-13896631 GCF_027596085.1 Anoplopoma fimbria
GTGAACTTAAATACATTTTCTACATATATATTTTTTGAGGTAAAAACTAAAGGCAAAACTAATATGGTGGAAAAATGTGACACAGAATCTGTTCCGACCATGAAGTGTTTGTTACTTATTTCCTGTTCATATTCAAGGAAAATTACTGAAAATTTGCTGCAATATTTTAAACTTTTTGGCTTGCAAGAATTGACTAGTGACATTGTAAGAGCCAGCCAAGACGAGTATTTTATAGGAACCATCTGCTCATCAACAGCAAGATTCTCGCCCTTTGGGATTGACGTCAGTTTGGAGGTTAGATGAGTGACCAGTGGTCAGATCTTGTGGAGTGGATCATAATTTCCCTCCTGCCTCTCTTAATTGTTACTGAGGTGCAGGGATTTTTTGATGGCCTCCCATCTATTCAGTGTCATGGTATCAGCTACTTGGGACACTCGCCAGGCTTTTTTCCAAAACATGCGGGTGCCTGGTAACCCAAACAATGACACTTACACCATAGTACCAAGGAATTGCTACAGGAACTGCTACAGTTCCTTGGTACTGAGGACATGATTTCATTACAAATTAAGCTCTAGCGCAAGTTCAGACAGGAAGATTATCTTAAGATAAGATAAAATCCTTTATTAGTCCCGCAGCGGGGAAATGTACAGGGTTACAGCAGCATAGAGTATAATGTGAAAAAAGAGACATAGTAAAAGAAAAACAAGATAAAATAAAATGAAATAAAAACAAGTATTATAAAGAGTTGGTTGTGTAACCTGACAGCAGCAGGAAGGAAGGTCCTTCAATACCTCTCCTTCACATACCGGGGGTGAAGCAGCCGGTGGCTGAAGGAGCTGTACAGGGCTGCCAGGGTGTCCTGCATGGGGTGGGAGATGTTGTCCATCAGGGATGACAGTTTAGCAATCATCCTCCTGTCTCCCACTACTTCCACCGTATCCAGTGGACACCCCAGCACACTGCTGGCCTTCCTGACAAGTTTGTTGAGTCTCTTCTTGTCAGCTGTCGAAATGCTGCTGCTCCAGCAGACCACTTTATAAAAAATGGCTGATGCCACCACAGAGTCGAAAAAGGTCTTCAGGAGTGCTCCCTGCACTCCAAAGGACCTCAGTCTCCTCAGCAGATAGAGTCTGCTCTGACCCTTTTTGTAAAGTGCATTTGTATGATTAGTCCAATCCAGTTTATTGTTCAAGTGAACACCCAGGTACTTATAAGATTTCACAATCTCAATGTCCTTTCCCTGGATGTTCACTGGTTCCGGAGGACAGTGTTTACCCCGGCGGAAGTCCACCACCAGCTCTTTGGTTTTCCGAGAGTTGATCTGGAGGCGGTTCCACTGGCACCATGAAGTCCTGGTTCAGTTCCCTGTA
>NC_072469.1:13919231-13996029 GCF_027596085.1 Anoplopoma fimbria
AAACTGCTTACGCAAGCTATTCCTTTGGTCAAACCATATACAATATCAACTTTTATCTTTCTTTATCATATTTTTGCCTTTATTTAAGCATTTCAAAGAATTACAGAAAGATCCGACAGTCTCACAGGGGATGTAGCTCAGTGGTAGAGTGCTTGCTTCGCATGTAGGAAATGGCCCCGGGTTCATTTTTATCCCGGCATCTCCATCAGTTGTTAAGGCCAAAGTTACAGGATGATTGATTCATGAAACATGGCAATCGAAACACCCATTGAGCACATCACATAAAGAATTACATATAATCAAGGTATGGAAGACAGAGTTGGGTTAAACTGTGTTATGGAAATGTGCATTTTGTAAATGTCAATACATTTTTAATCACCGAGCCAGTTCTGAATATTTCAGAAAGTTGGTTTATTACTATGTTGTGGGTTGTTGTGGCCGAGTGGTTAAGGCGATGGACTAGAAATCCTTTGGGGTCTCCCCGCGCAGGTTCGAATCCTGTCAACAACGAATGTTCCTTTTCAACGAAACAAGCATAAACCTCCCTGCTGTAACATTCAGATTGAGTTTCTTATGTATGTTGTCACACTAGGCGACTGTTGCTCAGGGGTAGGAAAGCGTTGTCCTCCAATAGATCGATTGGCGGTTTGAGATCAGGCTCCGGCAGTCCTTGTCGATGTGTCTTTGAGCAGGAAACTCAACCTCAAATTGCTCCCGGAGACTTTTCCTGTGTTCGAGCCATATACAAAATTGACATTTATCTTTTTTTATCATATTTCTACCTTTATTTAAGCAAATTTCATAGTAAAATCTGAAAAAAGAAAGTTGGTTTATTACCATATTGTAGGTTGTTGTGGCCGAGTGGTTAAGGCGATGGACTAGAAATCCATTGGGGTCTCCCCGTGCAGGTTCGAATCCTGTCAACAACGATAGATGCCAAATCCAAACATCTCCATCAGTTGTTATGGCCACAGTTAAAGGATGCTTGAGTCGCGAAACTTGGACGAAAAACTGACATGTGCTTTATCTGATAAACTGTGATAGAACTTTACATTAAGTACATCTCCGTAATGTCCGTAACATTTTAGCCACGAGCCAATTCTGAATATTACAGAAAGTTGATTCAGCTTGGGTGTTGTGGGACTAGAAATCCATTGGGGTCTCCCCGCGCAGGATCGAATCCTGTCAACAACAAAAGATCCTTTTCAACCGTGTGCCCAACAAGCAAAGAACTCCCTGCTGAGATGTTTCCGGTTCAGCTTAGAAAAAGAGCACACACAAAGCTGATGCTTTGACCCAAATAGTTGATTGATTTACATGTGTCTGTTTTCGTACTCCGGCTCCGGCAGTACATGTCGATGTGTCCTTGAGAAAGAAACTTGACCCCAAATTGCTCCCGCAGGCTGTTCCCCTTAAACTTATGCTCCTCCCTTTGTTATTTTATTTTTTAGTGTTGAGCATAGCTACCAGAACTCTGAGATGTTTTTTTGGTATTTCCATGTGATTTTATGGTGAAGTAACTCTGTATGTCAAACTGTTGTGGTTTCGTCACGTGACTCAGAAGGGGGCTGAAAAAAATTCAAAGATCAAAGTACTTCACATTATCATAGGCAAATACATATGGTTAAATTTATTGTAAAAGAGAATGAGATAATATTAAAAGTTGTTCATATTATTAAAAACAACACCAACATTTACTACAGCCTCAAAATGACCAGAGTTGTATCCACACCTCTCTGACACACGACTGCAAATTATAATTTTCCAATTAAAAAGCTGGAAGTTGTTGCAGGGCTGTCAAATTAGATTGCCTTCGATTATATTGGTACCCAATAAACTTTGCACATTAATCACTGTCTTCAAGGCACATAGCCTATGTACACTGCTAACTCAAATGATTCCCATCAAGATCTTTATTTTAATCAAAATGTCAACATTAAATGTCTTTTTCTGTTGACAATTCTGTCTCAAAAACATGAAGAAGTCATAAAAGGGATTGTGCTTACCTGCAGATACATGGCAGCATATACATTTCCAATTAATGTGAACAGTAGTCCTTAAAATGAAGCCATATTGTGCTCTGTGCAGTAAAGATGCTGCACATAAGGTAGGAATAAAACAAATTAAATAAAAAGCCAAGGATATGGATTCACCTTTCACGCTGTATTAGGACACATAATGCCTGGTTAAAATACTTGTATTTTTTATCCGTTCAGCAGCCACACAGTAGATAAATGCTCAGTTCATTCAGCGAGTTGTATCTACTATAACCAGTAGATGGCAGTATTTGTCTTTATCACTGTAAACACTGACGCTTTCAGATCAGACTCTGAGGCAAGCCCCTCCACAGCAGGGCTCAACGCCCACTCGCTTGTGACGCTTTTAGAAAGAGGAAGGGTAGGCCTGAGCCACAGATAGGAGAAAAACACTTCACATATTTCGTTCACTTGGGTTTCCCTGATGCATAATCATTAGCAGATAATGCCCATGACTAAATAAGAACAGTTCAAAGTAATGTAGTAGAGGGCTTCGCAAAAACTTGATTCATGCCTCATCTGTGATCTAGCTGCTTGCTGGGGAATCCATGAAAGCCCACAAGCAGTTTCCAATGAAATGCTAGTTTGGGATTTTTTCACACCACTTTATTGCTCTTTCTTGATCACATACGGTAGAATATGTAGCAGGAACATTGCCAGTCGAGCAGTTTTGCTACACGTGATGTATTAAGTTTTCTTTAACAATCACCATCACTCCATTGAATATTATTTATAAAAATGTAAATTACATATTTTTGTGTGCAAAATAAGTAACTAGTAACTATAGCTGTCAAGTAAATGTTGTCAGGTAAATTACTTTTCACTTGGTATAAAAATATAAAGTAAAAATTTTCTTCAAAACTGTACACAGTCCTATGGGGAATTCAAAAGAGATGTGAAAGTGTCTATGCAACTGTTGGAGGCATTGCCAATTGGTCAAAAAGAACTGCTGAACTAACACAAAACACTACACAGTGAAAGGTAGTATATACTGTAGTATACAGTGGAAAACAAAGGTAGGCTAACACTATGTGTTTGTTTTTTTGCTATATACTGGTAGATTAATTATTAATAATTAGCCAACTGTCAATTAGCATACCATTAGCTTGATTACCTTTGCCTGAAATACTTTATTGTTGGCATTTGGCTTGTAGATTTGAAGTCCTTGTACACACTTGTTTGTAAATTGAAAATGGGCCTCCATTTAAAAAATGTTTTAATTACTGACAGGTGTAGGCACCACACCAAACACTAGTTATATGGCAACATCAGTGACCACAATGGTTGGCAAGCTGTCATGGTCCTCGATCAATCTATATCGCCTAATCCTTAAGGATCGATATCATTAACTAACTTGAGTTTTGCAATATGTTGCTTCTTTTTTAAGAGCATCTCTTTATCAGAGCATTTGTCTTTTGCACGTTTTTATACATTTCTCATAATAAACAATTGAGAAATGACGATTGACTGGACTGGTGACAGATAGTGACAGACAGATACTAAAGCCATAATCTTTCTTGTTGCAATGTACGCTATATTCAAAAAATTGCAGCGCACCACAGAATGCTCAGCAATTACCATTCCCTATAGTTTGAGTTTATAGATAATAGGCATGCCTACATGCTAAACATTATAGCCTGCCTGCTAAAAATTAGCTTGTTTAAACAGGTTATAATAAGCATGTTTGCATGCTGACATTAAGATTTAGCTCAAAGCACCACATGCTTATGTACTATAGCCTGACAGAGCAGATAGCATGGCTGTATCATTAGACTTAGTCCCATGCCGGAGTTTACGTTGCTGCAAAGTGATTTCTTTATTTACTTTAATAGTAAAGAGAAAGAGAGAGCAAGTGAGAGAGAGATGAGAACTTAAGTTTCCCCTGCCCACTCTTATGTTACAATGGAACCATGTTCTCTAACAAACACACAGAACTTATGTCCATTAACATGTTATTTCTGTATCAAATATCAAATCAAAAACCTCTTCTTGCTTAGAAATAATGCAATATATATTGCAATATATACTGTCAGTGCTGCCAACACAGAGGTCAAATTGTCAGGACATCATGTAGAAAAAGAAAGGTAATCAACAGCCTGAATGTGGAACATTCTGACATAACAAAGGTTTTAAATGGACAGGAATATATCTTAGTTGTGTAGCTGCAAATCTAAGATGAATCATTTGTCTATGTGAAGTCAAACTGAAACATCACAAACATAATGGGATTTTATTTTTTATTTGCATTTATGCATAATGACACATAATCAAACTTGGGCAATTTCTATGCTCAATACTTAAGAAAACAGAAGTAACACAATTATTTTTTTGTTTTTTGTTATGGTAGAAAGCACAGGAGGCCTCATCTCACAGGATGTACAAAACACAAAATAGATATCACATGCATCCCACAGAAGTGACATTTGCATAGTATTGTGTTGCTATTAGTATTCCACAGGAATTAACAAGAGGAAGTCCATAAAGACCTACATATACATGTTTGCATAGTGCACACATTTGTATCTTTTATAGATAACTTACATATTAAGTGATAAATTAATTATTTTCCTATTAGACATTATTTCAAGAGAAAGAAAACAGCAATGAAATATAGCATGTGCTAGAACAACGTATGGAGCCCTGGTAAATTATACCAACAGCTGACAAGTAATGCTCAATGATATGCATGACATCGCTTCCAACCACTGTCCTGCAGTGTTGAGTCACATCAGCCCATTTCAACATTAAGGTTTAAGCTAACTCCATTTTTGACAATTCATCTTGTCAGCTGTCCACCGGTCTGAACTATTAATCGGTCCCCCAACAGTAAAGCCATACTTTTAAGAAAGGCTAACAAGTAAACAATCATCTGGCTTTGACTAAAGTTCAGCCAACTAAAAGGTGAGATGTGGTCCGATGCTAGCCATATTCTGAAGCGGGGGGCCCTGTCACCAGCTTACAGTAGCCTGACAAGGCCCCTAGGTCAATGTACAAGGAGCCCTTCCTCCTCATATGGCCAGAGTCCTCAGAGTACAGAGACGAATCTGCAGAAAAAGGAATATACATGTTTAAATAGGGCCAACTTCTTATTATTCATTACTGGAACCAAATTAACTTCAGCACATAGGTGCCTACCCTGTGTGGTGTCGTGGTGCTGGCTCTGCTGCCGTAACATGGTATGGGTGGCCTCCTCCAGGGCTGAGTCAAGGCTCCAACAGCGCGGCTGATCCTCCCTGGGCGGGTTGATGGCCTCGTCTTTCAGCAGCTCGGACGCCGAGCTCCGCAGAGCAGGGTTCCTCTCCAGGGCTCGCTCCAGGAAGGAGCGCATGGCCAGGCTGCAGTCCTCCCCTATATCCTCCAAAGGGGGGGCCTGTTTGTGGATCTGTTAGAAGAGAAATAAGGCAAAATTGGCACTAGGATACTGCAGCATGAGAGAAAAAAAAGTTACAAAGACTATGTTGACTATGATTCCAAAATAACCAAAGAAAAACACAAACAAGCGACATATAACTGCTCCAGCAGCTGTGACCCTGTCCCCTTGTCATTTTGAGTAGTAGCTTGTAAAACAGGCTTGGTTGTGGTAAAAAAGGAACAAGGAGAAGTAGCAACGCTCAGCCTGTAGAAGCGACTTTACCACGTAGCATTACTTTTCCGTGACAGCAGTTTCACGAGGAAGTGAGTAAATCAAAAGAGCTGATAAGCATTTCAAAAACAGAAACAGGACTTCTTGAAAGCAAGAACCCATGTAATGGAAAACCTTTAAAAGAAACAGAAGTAATGACTGACTAAACGGGCCATAGGTCACACTCTGAAATCAGTCACGTTCAGCCTTTTTTATCTCATCATAATCTATGCTGTGGAAGACCGGAACAAGGTCATGGAAAAGTGTGTCACTTTTTTCAGATGCAGCTTGATATAAGATACAGTCCATCTCTCAGCATCTAAGTGTCATGTAATAGCTATGCTACCTGACCTGAGCAGGTGTGATGCTTATTGCAAAGAAAACCAGTCAGATAAACGGTCAGATAAAAGCTGAGGTGCAAAACTTGCTTTTAATATTTAGCGGTTGTGGTGAATTAAAAGCAATAATTAGCCAGATGGTGGGGTCGTAGAATAAGTTGGCAGAGATGGAGAGTGCTTTGCTGCATATAGAAATAGCTCAGTGCTTCTACTCTTGAAAAGGCTCTCAAATAAATAGCTTTATATTTCCACTCAAATTACAGTCCTTGGTTTTAATAGTGCATGCACAATCAATGTCTGTATCAGCTTTCATGGCGGTATATCCAATAGTTTTAATAATTTCAACCATCCAAATTAGTCGTGCGAGAGGAAAAGTCAGGAGATCACTAAAGCTTCATCTTCTGGGAACCATGAATGTCTAGTTATTTCAATCTTGCCAAGAGTGAAGGATCAACTGACCAGCACAATTACACTAGCGTGGCTCATAACAAATGTGAAGTACTTACGATGTAGAGGTAGGATGGGTAGGCAGTGCGTGGGTATCTCTGGACCCATGGAGGGCTACCAGTCTGCATGTGAATTATGGTGGTGCCCAGGCTGTAGATGTCTGTCTTTGTGTTATGACCTCGACACAGAACCACCTCTGGACTCATATACATCTAAATGAAAGAAGGGTAACATACGATGAATTAGATATAATGGGCTGCGGAGGATAACGGCATGAAAAGGTTGACCCACTTTTATTAGTTTCCCATTCAAATGAATGTTTTGGTGCTAAACAACACAGAGTAAACAACCTCTTGCAGTAAACGTTTTTGGGGTTTTTTCTGATTCAACAAAATAACCTTTAGACCCACGCTCTGTGTATTGAGGTAAGGGCAGTGCAGAAGCTCATTGGCCTTTGGAGTGTGAAAAGTAAACACACTACCAGGGTTCATCTTTTTCTCTGCTGGAAATTCCAGCCAGCTCTCCCATGTCAATGTGAGCAGCCCAGTGTATTCGCTAGCTGTGTCTCTCTTATTATTACTCCTGGGTGTCTGCCCTGGGACTTTCCACAAGCCAAGCCATGAGTGCAAACACAGATTTAGACACAAACAGGTCAAAGCATGGGAAAGCTAGGCAGACAAATGATGGGAGTGAAAGCACTTGAGGAGTCTCTTGGATTAATCATAACATTTTCAAAGAGCTGATTACATCTGGACTGAGAACCCTAAGCATAGGCAGACTATAATTTTCATCAGTGAGGTCAGTGAGTGCTCTCGCTGCTGTGCAACAACACTTGCCAATTATTGACTTTCAATAATTTTGGAAAAGACAGAGGCAAGTGCTGACAAGCTTTAAGGCTAATTTATTTAAATCCCTGGGTAAGCATAGACTGAGTCATTACTTAAGAAGAGTGCTGCATTTCCTAAAAACACACACTCAAGATAAGAGACAAGAAAACAAGTTTCTCCGACCAAGCAATTACAAAAACAAAAGACATGATGGATTGATGCATTAATTGTGGGCTTATAGTTTCTTCCTTTAGGACTCAGAGCACACCTCTGGCTTATTTTCTTACCTCTGTTCCTCTCAGGTCTCTTGGAATGTATATATCCTCTGTCATCTGCACCGTCAGACCAAAGTCCACCAACACTGCCTTGTCTGACATCAGGACAATGTTGCTGGCTAAAGAAAACAGAGAAGAGAATAGTTATTGCACCGTCTGTTGTGTACTGTATTTTCAGTGTTTATGCTTAGCTGTGCAGGTTGGCATTTAAGGTCATATTTAGTGGCTCTTCAAACACACTGAAGTGGCTTACACTGCGTTTGCATTGATTTCAACTGGGGAAAAAGACCACTGAGACCTCCCAAGCAGAAGTCAAGCACGTCACAGGCTTTTAGCAAAGACATTTGAAAGATAATTTGAGGGCAAGCCTTTGGTGAAAAGTCTCAGTGTCATTTAAAAACCTCACCAAGGTATAATTACATATTTTGAATGCAGGCAGGAAACACTCTGACGGTGACATGTCAGAGGGCCAGGCCATTGTAGGTCACTTGTCTCTCTGGACCTTACATTTAACCCTGAGGGAGCACGGGAAGAGGGCTGAAATTCCCATACGCCAAACAGCCTTTAGGCCATGGGGCTGACGGGCAGCTGTGGAGAATGCTTTGATCCCAGCAGCATCGCTGTTATTCAACCACGTGAAGTTACCTCACATCGAACGTTAGCCAAGCCCCACCCCCACCCACTGCCACCAGCATGTGTTCTTGTAAAAAAAGTCATTAGCTAACAGACAGTGTGACCTGGCCACACTTACTGAAAACGTGTTTGTCAAACCTATAGAGGAGGAGATTTGTGTAATACTCAGTCATAATGTTTACGATTGTAAGTGTAAGAACTCTGTGGTCTAGTTGGTTTGTGGCTGTTTGAACTGATTCACTTCCTCACTGCTCGCCAATGAAGCCTCTCCAGAACTATTCACGAGAACCGCATCGTCTGTGGCTTGACTTTGACGTAAAGAGGGTGAAAACTGACCTAATTTCCATAACCATGTGTACTAGCTTATTACACTGCGGCAAAGCCATCAACAACACCCAACAAGTGAAAAACATTTTTATTTCGCTCTCACGTTTGATGTCGTGGTGGATGACGTTGTGGGAGTGCAGGTACTCCAGGCCCCGCAGGACCTGCTTGGTCACCCAAATGATCTCGAACTCCCTCATGGGCCCACAGCTGTCCAGCTTCTCAAGGACCGAGCCGCCCTCCCCGGCCTCCATGAACAGGTGGACGCTCTGGTCCCAGAGCACGGCGCCGTAGAGCTCAGCAATGTTCTCGTGGCGGAACCGGGCTTGGAACTCCACATCCGCCGCTTTAAAGTGCTCCAAAGGGATCTATGAGGATGATGAGGGGATGTAAATAAATGCGTCGTCACAAGTCTGCTGATGCGCAGGAAATCTATTGTCACTCAGATACCAAGCACATAAACTGCTGCCAGTAAGCCTTCTCTGTGTACAATACACTGTGTCAACATAGCATTGTGATGATAACACCGGGCCGGGGAGGAAACTACTCCTTCCTCATTTGTCAATATTTCCCACCTAGGAAAGAGTACATACATTGCTCACCGCCCCAATGCGAAGAGGGCAGTATCACATAGATAAGAACAGAACAGAATGTGTTGTGAAAAGTGTGCCAGGAACTCAGGAGTCAAATCACAACATGTCGATTTATCGAAAGTTTTACTTTGGCACAAACATCCAGAGAATTCCTGGAAAGCTGTTCAATTTCCATTCTTGCGTTAATCTTGGCCCATTTTGTAAGTCTGTTAACAAAAAAAACCCAGTTCTTCTTTTAAAGTGCGCTGTTCCTCTTTCATTCCAATGGATCACATACCAAATGTCATGCAAACTTAACATTCATCGTGCAAAAACAGGAGTTGCCCTGTGAACAAACAGTTCTTGGCAGGTGAAATATTTGGCAGCCAGCGCAAGAGTTTCGAGAAGTCAGCTGAGGCTGAGATTCCAGCCGTTGCTCAGCAGGACTCACCAGTTTGCAAGCCATTCTTTTCCTGGTAGTGGTGTCTTGAGCCAAGTGGACTTTCCCAAATGAGCCTTTGGGCACAAGGCCAGAGCCGTGGTTCTTGTAGGTCAACTTCCATGGAAACAGGAGCACGTCCATGTTGATCTGGTAGCGGCCTTTTTTCACAGCCATGTCCTTCTGCAAATAAAAATCAGTAAAGAAACTGATCATATGAAAGTATAAAGACAGTTAAAGACTAATATTCATGCGCACAAACAATCAGTTGTGTTCTGGAGACGCAGTCAAAAGGCAAACAAACATCTTCTCACCTTGTTCAGCAGGACTCCCATCTCCTCAGGCTGGTGCTGCAGGGCTGCAGCCTGCATGCTGGAGAGCAGGTTGACAAAGGAGAGCAGGTCTGCCACCGCCCCGTACCGAACACCACCAGCACCGTCAACGTAGTCCTTCTGCGGACTGCCCAAGCCCACCGAGTCCCCCGCCTCCTCATTCTCGTCCATCTCCTCCTGGGAGAGATCTTCCTCTTCGAATGAGAAGCCTCTTTCCTCCTCCTCTTGCTCAAGCTGATACAAAGTCTCTGCAGCGTTGATGATGTCTTCTATATTCATGTGAGCCAACAGCAGTTCTACTCCATTGTCATATTTGTAATCCATCTTGATGCTTGACTTGTGATGCTCGCCCTAAAATGAAACATCAGGAGGTCAGTTTATGGATTTTTTTTTTTCTTTTTAAAGCTCAGACTTGCACGAGATCCTGTCAGTTAACAGGTGAATAACCTTTTAAGAAGTTAATCTGGAGTGCAGGATACACAGTGACACTTCACTGAAGCACTACAGCTGTGATTCAGCTGGCTGGAGGCACATCTGGGAGGGGCATAAAAGACTGTTTTTCAAGCAAATGAGGGGAGTTTCGCAGTAAAGCTGGGAAGCCCCCAGGAAAGCTTGGCCACTGTTTTACAACTAACCACCAGCTGCTTTTAATAATAAAGAAACGTTTGTAAAGAAAAAAGCTAAGCAATAGTCGTTGGTCCGTTAATAATCACATGTAATAGGCTCCTGCATGCAAATCATACACCTCTGCAGGTTTTTAGAACCAGCCAACCAAAGCCAATGTTAAAATCGAACAAATAAGCCACTGAATGACCTTTATATATCACAATCTAAAAGTGCAAACTCAGAAAACATACCACCACAAAAAATAAATTATAGTAATAATTCGGGATGTTGTAGATGTTACAAACAATCTATAAAAACGTTTAGCAGCTATTGTTTAACTTCAACAGATTATACAGTTTATATTGATCACGTCAGGTGATAAAGTAAGGGGGGAAAAGCAAACAGTACTTGCCGTAATGTTTGAGTCAATGGCTTAGCTTGACTGTCGTCTCTTCATCGTGCGGCTCCAGCGTCCAACACTGACTGTCTGACTGACTGAGAGAGGTCTGACTGTGTTTAGAGGGAAGTAAACAGAGGAAGTGCAGTCGATCGGCGCGTGGGTGGAGAACACTTCAATGCCAAGTGCTTTACTCTCAGTCGGTTTCGTTTTCCCTTTGATTTGTTTTCTCAGATGAAAAACAAATTTCATGTGGCCCGGCTGCTGAAACACAGGGGATCACCTTCCATAGAACCGTTGGGTGTTTTCCTGTGGGAAATTGATTTTTTTTTTTTTTTTGTTTTGTCAAAGCGTCTTTTAATAGAAGGAATAATGGAAATATAACATATTACAACGATCAAGTCATTAGACATATAATAAAGACGAAATTCAAATTTAAGTTATAGTTGTAAAAGCTAACAAGGTCACATTAGAAGCGGCGTTAAAAGCATTCATCCTTACCATAGACTGTATATGTTATGATCCATGTATGTGTTTCTCAAGACATATTATCGCCCAAACGTCTGATTTGGTACATCTCTGTTGCCGTAGAAAAAACCACGCGCATGCGCCTTTCCGCTTCTTTTTGAGCAGCAATGGCGTCCTCCTTAGCGGTGTGCAGGTTACATATGAAAGGAAGGGGCAGCCTGCTGAAGTGCCTACAGAAGGCCGATACATTTTTTCGCAGGAATATTGGAACAAACGCCGTTGCTGCGCAAGGTAAACCACTAGTTAGTTTATCAAGCTGTCAGACAGACACAGTTAGCCTACTTGCTAGCTCCGTCTCCCGTAGAGTGAGCGTTTTCATGAGTTTTAAGCAGCCTTGGTTATAGTCCATAATGGCAAATGTATTTATTAAAAAACGGAAAGTAAGACATATTCAGGTGATGCCTATGCCGAATTGAATAGACGTGCTATGCGAAGTGGGGAAATTGTGTATGTGATTTTTGACATGCATTTACCTACCACGTAATGTAAAAATAGTCATTTTATGTAGCTAGAGTTTGCGTTCTGGTTCCAATGAAGACCAAACTGATAAATGGAGCTTTAGTTTGCAGAGAGTGCTGCAAAGTTTGTCTGACATCAACAGTATGGTAACAACAAAAGGTTGAAAAATCAAAATAAATGAAGGTCTTCCTTAAAGAACAACTGCAGATGTATTAATGTAGCCTAATTGTTGAATATTCTGCTACTTTGTCGACAGAAGAAAAAGAAGGATTCAAATCTTTGTATGCTGTTCAGGAGGAAAGACAAGAACAGGCAGAGAGATCTGTTCTCATCAGCTGCCAATCCAGAACTAATGAGAAGAAGTTCCTCAAGTATTTATCAAGACATGGAGATATCAATAAATACTTCTTTTATGAAAGCTATGTAAGTGAATAACCAAGGTCATCTGATAAATAAGCATTGTTTTCCAAAATGTTTTTAAGATCCACACATGACAAATGACAAAACATTGATGAAATTGGGTGTACTGGTGTTATTCTCTAGGGCATTTACGCTGTGGTGGAATTTTCCAACCGGGAGAGTCTTGCTTCATTACTTGAAGAGGCTGCCATCCCCGGTGTCAGCCATGAATCCATGTTGCCTTTTAAATCAAGGCTGCTGTCGCTGAGGAACCTTGGCTCAGCAGACTCCCCAAACCAGCAATCAGTCCAGCAGTGCCAACCACAAACATCCATCCCCATCAACGAGCTCATACAGAGACTGTCCAGAGAGGAAAGTGTAAGTGTTCCACTCCCAGAATTTACAGTTTAGATCAAAAGACTACTCCTGGATTCAACTTTAGAAACAAACATACATGAATACATTTCAATAGATGTCATAAACTTAATATTTACCTCAAGGATTGTGTTAATCATGGCTGGTCTCCTCGTTTCCCCCCAGATAGACCAACAGATAACCTCCCTAACAGATGTCTATCAGCTAACGGAGGAGAACAGCCGGCTGCGTTTCCTTGTTTGCTCTCTGCTCAAGGACATCGCTGCTGCTTATTTCCCCGAATGCACCATCAAGCCATTTGGCTCATCAGTGAACGGCTTTGGAAAGCTAGGCTGTGACCTGGATATGTTTCTGGACCTGGATGGCATCAGTGGAAGAAATGCAAAGATGGTAATAATGGGAGTTTGGGGATCGTCCTTTAGACTTAACAAAGTTAACTTCTGAAACCAAAGCCACCAGCTGATAGGGATTCATTTTATTAATATTCCATAAAATTGACATAACATTTCAGTTCACAAAATACAAAGTTTTGCTTAATGAAACAGGTACTGTACTTGTGCTTGCAAAGACTCAACACACCTGCCATGAAAAAAACAAAACATGGAAGTCATTTTATTTCTTTCAGCGCACTTTTAACTGAACAAATTAATGCCCCTCCTTCCACTTGCAACAGCTAAGCCCCTCCAAAAAAATGTAAACAGCTACCAGCTGCTGTGTCCACAGTCATTTGCCGCAATCTGAGTTTTGTGAGAGCTGAGTTCTGCGGTGTGAAACAGAAACAGCTGTGAATGACAAAGACTGAAAAACCAAACCGACCAACCATACAACCAATCAACCAACCAAGAAATTCTACAAAAGCTTTGCATCAAAACTTGTCTTTGAAATACTGTGAGATTAGAAAGTAAACCAACATTATCTTGGTAAAAGCTTTGCATGAATTCCCTTACTGATGCTTGGAATCACTTAGTTACAATTAGCAAAGCTATAAGTCTGAAAAGTCGAAAATTTGTTTTTATTAAGAATGTGGTACATTTAAGAAATCAGATCCTTCATAATTGTTGTACTCCTGATTATTTTTACTTTCTAGTTATTAAGGGGTCATACAGTAAAAAGTGTTTATTAATTTGATAACTTTTTAAGGAATAATTTATAAGCATATACATTAATATATAATAAATGGTTTAATACCCACTATTATGCAGTTGTACGCAGCTATAAATCTTTATTAATGAATTTGCGAACAATTATAATCCCTGCTGTGGGCATCCATAAGTGGAAGCTGGTGTATAAACAGGTAGTGAATGACATTATGATAAAACCCCTATTGTAGTGACATAAACTTCATGTCTTCATAGGTTAAGTTATAACAATGTTTGTATGCTGCCTTTAAAGGCTAAATAAGGTTCGTAAACAGGTTTAAATGATGCTGCTTCCTTGCATTATGAAAACTCAGTAGTTTACTTTATAGTAAGCCATAATTGGAGAAACACTTATTTCTGATGGGTGGTGTTTTGTTGTAATTTTCACATCTATGGAAGGCAATGCATGCCACTGTGTGAATTTAAGCAAAAAGTTGCTTTTGTGTTATGGATGCTACTTTTTCAATTCCATTATGGGATATTCGGGGGCACAATATAGTGCATAAATAGAGCACTTGATATATGGAAACCAAAACAACATGTTTAATATAGTGATGTGGGTATTAACTATCTCAACACTCTCTGTGTGCAGCCAAAATCAGGTTTGTGGCTGGAGTACCAGATGAAGAGGGCCAACTCAGAGCGGGCCGTCACCCAGAGCATCCTGTCTGTCATCGGGGAGTGCGTGGACCAGTTTGGGCCTGGTTGCGTGGGGGTGCAGAAGATACTCAACGCACGATGCCCCCTGGTCCGTTTCGCCCACCAGCCTTCTGGTTTTCAGTGTGACCTTACAGCCAACAACAGGTATTCACCCTGTGCACATATATTATAAGACAATTGGCAGTTTTTTTTTCAATACATAAAAACAGTATGAACAGTATTTTTTTGTCATGTCCCTGGTGTTGCAGTGATTCATAAGTTTCACAAAAACGAAGGGTCATGTCTCGAAATGTCAGTTAGAGTTGGTCATAGGCCTGTTGCTTCACAGAAACTGCTAGTTTTGCGTTGTCCTGAATATCGTTTTAGCCACGCTAGCGTTGCAAAAGTCCCAAACAGAAACCTTACTCTGGCAGGAAGTGCATGCTTTCCACAGTAAAACTGAAAAAGGAGGGCCAAAAAAAGGGGGCTTGTTTGCGTTTCACTTCTTGTCTGCCAAACATTTAAGACACCGTGGTCTCTGCCGATGGTAACACCTACACACCTGCTAACGTACAGAAAACCACTCTGCAGTTTCTAAGGAAATGGAGTGGAACCGCCGTGGGTGGATGTGAGGGGGACTTTTGTCAAACTGTGAGATCTTTGAAGCGCAGCACTTTCGTGTGTGTGTGTGTGTGTGTGTGTGTGTGTGTGTGTGTGTGTGTGTGTGTGTGTGTGTGTGTGTGTGTGTGTGTGTGTGTGTGTGTGTGTGTGTGTGTGTGTGTGTGTGTGTGTGTGTGTGTGTGTGTGTGTGTGTGTGTGTGTGTGTGTGTGTGTGTGTGTGTGTGTGAGAAAGAACTAACAGCAGTGCGACTGAGGAAGTGTCTGTGACAAGCTTGAAGGCTGCTCTCTAGTGGTGGCTTTGTTATGATTGTAGTTTCACTAACCCTTGGCATTCAACATAGTAGAGTATTTTATTTTTGAAACTCAGGAGGCTGTGACGTATTGCGATCAAAAACAGATGTTGAAATTATACTAAATATGTGCACAAATACAGACACTTAAGGGCATGAAGAACACTAAAAAGACTTGGACTGACATCAAGAGGTTTTTACTGATGCTTTCCTAGAAATATTTACTGTACAAAACAATATTAGGGTGCTTACACCATTGGTAAACTGGAAAATATGATCCTCTTACATGATGACATATTTAACACAACAATTAACATTATAATAAGGTTGGATGTACTAAAACACACAATAATCAGAATGTCCTATTTGTTAGTTATTAATTGCAAGTTATTTTAGATAATTGAGCAACCTAATAATGCAGGAAATATTTCAATATTCACCCAGTGAAGTGTACTGCTTGTATTGGAAGTCCCCAATCTCATTTCAGTGTTATTTCTCTAACATTGAAATGAATGGCACAACAAAGCCCAACATGCATCAGGTCAGGAGTAGTGATTCTGTATGTTCTCCACAGGGTGGCGATGAAGAGCACCGAGCTGCTCTACCTGTACAGAGAGCTGGACCCGCGCGTTCGACATCTGGTGTTCACCGTGCGCTGTTGGGCCCGAGCTCACGGTATCACCAGCAGCATCCCCGGGGCCTGGATCAGCAACTTCTCCCTCACTGTCATGGTGCTGTTCTTCCTGCAGAGGAGGAGCCCTCCCATCATCCCCACGCTGGACCACCTCAGGGACCTAGCAGGTACCAACCAGCACCATCTTTCACTCAGCAGTAAACATGTCACTCTAGATGAGCTGTACGCAGTCGCACTGCTCGTTATCCAACTGTCTTTGGAACAGTGCTGGTTAAACAGCATCTAAGCTGCATATTTTAACACTCTTTCTTCATGTGGGTTAGGTTGTAAACGGCTATGTCAGCTTTCATTTTCTTCAGAGATGTGAATTTTTATTAAGTGTAATATTCCCATTTTGGCTGTGGTGAAAAAAACTTTATAGCAATAAAACAGTAAATGTGTGAGAAAAAAGGCTAATCCTCCCAAAACGGATGTATGTCTTAACATCATTTTCATTCTGATTTGGAGCCAATAAACACATTCCTTTTTTATTTCAAATATTTTTATCATTCTTTAGATGTTTTCTTACACTGCCAATAGACTGCAAATTGGTAGAATTTTGTTTTGGAATATCCCTTTTAATTTTGTCATACCATGATATGATGCATCACTGCAAAACCCCCCCAACAATACCATAATACAAATTTTAAGTCATATCGCAACCCCTAGCCTTCAACTCCATTTACTGCAGGTAGTACACGGACCTCAAGTACCTCATACAACCCCACTTCAAACAAGTTCCTCACTCATTTCCTCTCGGTTTTGTTGCTCTGTTCTTACACTTGTAGCCCTGCCGGTTGACTGAAGTCCCTGTCTAACTGGAGATCATTTATGCTTTTGTTCGTTAGTAGTTTCTTTGTAAACTTTACAATAATTGTGCAGAACAATATAAACATTAATAAAAACTAAAAAAGAAAGTAATCCGTTCTGTGTCCAGCGCCCTCCTCAAAGCAGCAAACCGGGACTTCAAATGTCCGCTTTGTAGGGCTGATAATGTCGCTTGACACGTGTTGTTTGTTTTCTCCCGGCGGCATGACGAATAAGAGAAGGACACGTCCTGACTGCTAAGACCCAATCAAGTAGCAAACACTGGTGTCTACGTCATCGTTTTCAAAGGTCTACGTTTACACCCGTCCACACTAAGAGGCAACTCCAGAGTTTTCAAACTAACACAGCGTCGGTAGCGTCTTCAAACAGCTTTGTTTTTGGGGGGTTAAAACTCCGGAGGAATGTGAACCCCAAGCGTAGCAAAAGATATGCGTTTTTAAAATGGAAAAGTAGTAGTGTGGGTAGACTAAATCCACTGCAGTTCTTCCATCTCTCCCCCTCTGTGTCACCTTGGCTGCCTGATAATTGCCTTCGAAAAGCAATCTACTGCCCCACCCGCCAACCCCCACCCGACTTTCCCTCCTCCTCTGCACCGTTCAGCGCGGACTATATCACACAGAGTGCTTACAGGACAATATAAGGCCCATCACTCTGGAAAGGTTGATGACCCCGCCTCCTCCGGACACACACATGCATGCAGGCAGCTATTTAAACAGTGGCGTAACACACACACACACACACACACACACACACACACACACACACACACACACACACACACACACACACACACACACACACACACAACCCACCACCACCAGCCTCACCGCGATGAAGGAGACTGCTAACAAGGGCATTGCTGGAGAAGGAAACCAGCCAACCAAGGACATGATCCAGGCTCCTCTTTTATTCTTTTTCTTTGACCACCTTCATGCTCACACGTTCATGCACCTGCTCTCTCTCCTTGCCCTCGTGTATTTCTGTCTCCTACTCATGAACGCACCCACACCATCCATCTGTGTCTTGTTTATGGCCATCAGAGGCGTGTAGAGGCAGTCATTTACCTTGTATTCTCGGTCCCATCCCACAAGGTCCCGCGGACAAGAGCGTGATTGAGGGGAACGACTGCACGTTCGTCAGCGACTTCAACAAGATCCAGCTCCAGAGCAACACGGAAACACTGGGTGAGCACTAGAGCGTAGAAAAAAGGCCGTAGGGCCGCAGCTCAGTTTGATTGACACCGGCGTTTCTGTTAGCCGCTAACTTGACTTTTTCTTGTCTTGTCTCAGAGAAACTGCTGCGTGAATTCTTTGAGTTCTACGCCACCTTTGCATTCAACAGGATGTCCATAAGTATCCGAAAGGTATGTGTGTTTATTCACATCCATTAATTCCAATTTAACCCCAGAATTAGCTATATGATTGCAATTTAAATCATCTTTTGAATATTAAGCTAATCTTAAAGCGGCTTCTTAAAATTATTATGTAAAAACAGCATGAAATGGGGCGCTTCTACATAGAATTATTACCTGAATCTACAGCTCCCCTTGCCTTTACAGAGCTTTATAGTGAGTTTCAGCTCATTGTTTAGCCGGCCAACATCTTTTCGGTTATTGATAACTCTCACTGCATTCATAGTGTGGTTTTCAGCAGGCAGCAGTTTTCAGTGGCAAAAGTTATAAAACCTACTGAACACTACCTGCTCAGGACCAACAATTGAACGGACATAGTTAGACACTAGCTGATGAAAGAGACAAATATTTTTCTCACGCGTTGGTAGAAACCAAAAACAGAGCTAGATGAGAGTGAATTTTGGAATTCCATTCATCAGATGGACATAAACAGGACTCCAAATGAAGGATCATGTTGCTTTGTAACTCCTGGATGTGTTAATAGGCTGATATATAAGCAGATAAGCAAATACACATGATGATAAGTCAACGTTGTGTTATGTTATTGCAGGTTTAAGTGCAAGTTGAAATAGATGCTCACATGTAAGCCCCCTTTCATATTAAAACAGGCAAGTCATTAAGAACAAATTGTTAGTTACAATGGGGTCCTGGCAAAATGCAGGGGCTTAAATAAGTCAAATCAAAAGTTTAAAAGACAGCAAAAACACATTCAAACGAATTTTAAATTCACACATTACTGGCATACAGTCACAAAAAGCATTACATGTAGAAGAAACGGAGAAATCTAGAGAGAGAAATCTAGAGAAATCTTCTTGCTGAATTTGTATCATTTCTGTAATACTTTTAAACTCAATGCAACACTAAATTGAATTCTGTCAGAATAACGTTAAGGCTTCAGCAGCACATTGTTAGATATTTAAATATGCTTGGAGAGAAACTAAACACATGGCATGTTCACCTTATTAAGAGAACTGTCTTACTGTGTAAATGTATCACCTTATCATTATCTCGTATGCAAACAGAATGTTTGTTTGCACAGGAAACACTATGATTGAATATGTCTCCCACAATAATAACTATATGAACTTATAGTACAATATATGGACATGACCTCAATCATTTTTTCATATCAACCTATCGTCCTCAGCTCCAGTGTGGGAACATCTTGGGTGTAAGCCAAAAAAGAGAGGAGTGTTGTATCCAACTTACTGCTCATATATTGCTACTCTGCACATTTTGTTACCAAAGGTTCTAACCATCGAGGAACCGATTGGCAGTGTATTGCCCGTTAAAGAATGAATGACTGTGCCAAAACCCCCATATTTTCAATTTTCATTCATGCCACTTCCTCTTACACAACAGGTGCCAAATATCACACAAGCACTGTTGCTCTTTCCTTTAATGTCTTCTGATGCCTGATTGAGGCTGTAAGGAACATTATTGTAGACTCACCATTGTCTGAATGACAAAAAGGTGTCGCTTTAAACAATGTGTTCCATGTCTTAAAAGGACTTTAGTCTCTTTCTTGTAGACTTTGCAGCTGGGCACTAGCGGCTTCTGTTGTAACTGAAACTGTTTCATGCCAAAACATTTAGTTGATATAATTATGTAACGGTGTCAATGTTACTTTGTTTTTCCACCAGAAAGCACTGACCATTCTTTAAAATAACAAATGTAAGGGCTCTTGATCAAAAATGTTTGCATATGTTATGTGTTTATACAAAAAAGGTTAACATTTACCATAAATTGTATTTACTCTCAAATATCATTTAATGTTAACTGCCTCAGAAATCCAGTACCAGTCAGTCTCTACTCACAAAATGGTCCATTCAACCGTGAGTCCATCCTGCTGCTTGGTCGGCTTCTAATTTTACTTGAAAATCCAACTGTGGCATCACTGAGAAATCAGAGCATGAATAAAATGTTTTCAGAAAGAACTTCAGCACTCAAGGGAGCCCCCAGTTCAACCTCCTTTCAACATTTCCTCCCGGCCCAAGAGCTGCGCTTCAACAGATAAATCTGTTGGTAATAAAGGCAGCGTTTGGTGGATGGCGTCTTCCCACACACACACACACGCACACGCACACAGATGACAGCTGTCCTTGTCATATGTGATTGATGGCAGCCCCACAGAGCCCGGCGCCCTTGAGCTGCGATCCCAATTAGGAGCTCCATCAGGCTGAGTGTAAACAAACACATATTTATTCCATTTAGACCCAGTATGTTGTTGCCTGTGTGATACTGAGGCACTGAAAGAGCGTCCACAGTGAAACTTTGGAGCTTTTTTAAATAAAATGGAAAGGAAAGATCATGACAAAACGGTTGGAAATATGTTTCCAAGTCATACTGTGTCTGAAAGGTAATATCAGGGCTATTTTTCCTCTCTAGCCGTACAGAATAGTTAATTAACATACCTTAAAAAATATGTAACAATAAATAATATCCTATTCATCACCCATTACTTTTGCCCCTAGACAATTAAGTTGATAGAGTAGCTGTTCATGCTTTGGCGGCACGTTATATGAGATGCAGGGACTTTGCTCGTGCTTGGAGTTTAATGAATTGATGCCTCTGGGAAAGAGAGGCCCTGCAGCTTAATATATGAGGCTAATATCAAGTATGACACTGCAGAGGAAGCCTGCAGGTAGACTGTGGCCGTGACCCCGTACCTATAGGCTTTCACCAGTGGAGCAACAGCCATAAATCTGCTTTACGGTGCCACAATTCTCCGGTTCGCTCCCCTCCTCTGCTCTGACTGATGGCTTCATGTTGCCATCTTCTGTCCCTTCCACCTCCCCACCAAAGCTCCATCCCTTTATCCTTCCAGCCCCTTAACTGTCGGACTTTTGGCTGGATACGGCATGCAAAGGACCATGGGAGGTTCTTGACTTCTCTCTGAACCACATATTGATGGTTCATTTGATTGCATGACTGCTAGACATAAGTACAGGTCATATATGCTTCCGTTGCTAACGCATTTTGTGTGCATAGCAGGTTGGCAAAGCAGTCTAGCTCATTCCAGGCACATTTTAGTTCCCCTTTCTGAATTATTCTCACTTTTCACAACTCAAGTGGAAATGTCTTCCAGAGCCATGTCCACATTTTTGCCCCTCCCATCTGCTTGCCTGCTAAGAGAGTTTTCCAGTCAGCTATAGGTTCCCCCAGATACACCAGCAAAGTCCTGAAACCATGACCAACAAGATAGATTGACCATAACATACAGTTCATACAGGACTGAGCTCATAGCCGCCCGCTGCTCACAAATGTGTTCATCTGCCAGCCTTGTCCCATTCTCCTCTCTCCAGGGAAAAGAGCAGAACAAGCCAGAGGTAGCCCCGCTGCACATCCAGAACCCGTTCGAAACCTCCCTCAACGTCAGCAAGAACGTCAACGTCACACAGCTGGAGCGCTTTGTGGCGTTGTGTCAGGAGAGCTCCTGGCTGCTCCAGCAGAGTGAAACCAACACACCCAGCGGTGGTAAAGAGGGAAAGGCTTCCACACCTTGGGGACTCGCTACCCTCCTCATGCCCACGCAGGTTGCAGGGATCAAAGGTCGCAAGAAAAGGAAAAGGGAGCCGGCTAGTGAGAGGATCAAGAGCTTGCTGGAATCCTTGAAGAATACCAATCAGCCTAACAAAAGCTAAGACTCTCTGGAGATCTCAGAAAGCAGCTCCATCCTCTTACTTTCACTTTACTCATGCACTGGTGGACACCTCCTGGTTTTCATGTTGGTGCCTAACTGAGGAGGCGAGGAGCAGCTTCTACTGGTAAATTCATCTGCCGGACTATAGTTCCAAACATGGACACTGGAGGGCATTACTGAGGCCTGTGTGTGCATATGTTTGGGACCTGGAATAAGGGAGTGATTACTGTGTACTTTATTGTAGACTTGCTTACTCTGTTGTAATTAAAGCCACTCCTAAAGAGTCCTTCCAGTGGCTCTTTAGGAGCTAAGACTGTTTTATGATTCACATGTTTATTAGATTCAAAATATGTTGTGCATGGAGGTTTTGATTTATACTGATCACTAACATCTGTTTACACCTCAAAACAAAATCACTATGGATATATTTCTTTCTAATAATGTCACAATACAGATGGAATATTCTAGCTTTTATTGAAAAACTGAAAACACTGGATTTGTTTTTTATGGCCCTCCAAAAATGACAAAATGTGGTTAAAGGGTTTCAGACATACATCAATACTTCTAGTTTAAAGGAGTGTAGAAAAAACAACTAAACCTTTTTTCCCTCCAATTAGTTGGAAGAGAAAGAGAAAAGCCTTTTCACCGTTAGCTACTTAGCTGGAGCTAACTTGTGATGGAGTGATAGACATAACCCGCACTGGCTGTTATAGTTTAACGATTAAGTCAGCTAGGTACAGTAGCTAGTTGAAAAGGCTGGTTCTCAGAGTGTGAAAGCTAAGCTAGCTAACCACATAGTATGATGCTCTGCGCTCATTTTAACTAGTTTATATTCTTAAAGCACTTACTATTTATTTTTGACTCGTCTAATGACATTTAACTGCCTTTTGTCCACTAAAAAGAACACTCTAACACCATCTTCAAAATGTTACATCTGGATTTCAATTTTTTTAGCAGCAAATGATCAAAAACAGTGACATAATGGTGCTAGCGTGTGTAAAATGTATATAGAAGCAGACAGCCCATTAACTTGGTCCCCCAGTTAACTGGAACCAAAGTCAGCTTTGTGGCAAAGTCTGTTGAATCGATTGACCTCTCTGAAAACCCACTGATTGATATGTCATGTTAAATATGTGAAAAGAGACGTACCACGGAACTCTTGATTCAGTTTCCACATTGCTCGAAATGTGGCTGAAGCACCAAAAGGTCAGTCACATTCTACAATTTTTTTTTAAACATTTTTTTCCAAAGTTACATAACCTGAGAATATGTATGTGCCTGTGAGATAGTGGAAAGAGAGGAGACCTTAGGGTGCATGTGTTAAGAGTGCATCTACAGGTTCACATCCTATGAGTGTGCCTGTGTGTGTTTGTATATGAGTGTTTCAGGCCCATGGGGCAGCGTTTGAGGAGCAGGGAGTGTGCAGCCCACAGCTGTTTTTCCACTCATTTCTGTGGGAGGTCAGAGGGGTGAGAGGATAGACTTTTAACTACCTCCCCTCTTACCGCCCGTCCACCTTTTGCCAGAGGGGGCACGGCACGGATGAGAGGAAAAGAGCGAGTCAGAAGAAAACCCATCACCGCCTCTCACCCCCTCCTGGTCTTGAACTTCACTTACTGTCCCTGCCTCCTCTGTTCTATCTTACTCTTTTTTTTCACCTAATTTAATGCGCCTTTCTTTCTATCTCAGTCATCTCTTTCCTCTCAGAGTGGCAGCATTCTTTGAGGTTTGCAGAGTTTATTTATTTCCATGAGTGAATTAAATTGAGTGACGGATCTGCTCTGGTGGAGCAACAGAGTGGTTAAGAAACGTGGCGGTTGGAGATGCATCGGGTGGGGAAATCAACACCTCAGGAGGGCTCGATGAAATGGGATTGCTGGGTGTTCTAGGGTTCATTTGAAGGAGCCATATGTCATGTGATTTTTTATTTTTATAATTTATAGACACCTCTTGGATGGCACTCTCCATTTATTGAACAGTTTATAGGGTCATTATAGGGATAGATAGAAACTGTGGCCACTTTCCAAAAGGTTAGAACAGTTCAATGTCAAGGTTAATCATATATTTTTTTCTAAGTCATCTTAACCATCGCAGTAGCAAGGTTTTATGTGAGCGACTCCCAGTGATAGAGCACATAAGTCTGCAAAGGGACCAAGGTTGTGTTTGGCTAACCTGCCCAGCAGTGACCTTCCTCAGAGGTGTTAGCAGGCGGCACACTGTGGGCTCTGATTTATTAGGAAAACTGGTAAAAAAAAGTCCAAGATGGATTGGCCCTCTCTCAGGAAGTCCAGAGGTTCAGCAGGGCGATGGCCAGAGTTTATGTTGCTGCCTTTTTATTCTTGGCTCCTAATGCGCCTTCAGAGCCTGAAAGAATGTAAAGAGGTGGCCTGAGGGTTTGAAAAACATGGGAGGGATTTGAGGAAACGTGGTGAGGGAGGAAAAGTAGGAAAAACAACAAGAAATGAAAAAGATCTTGGCACCCATTCGAGGTTGAATGCCCCCTAAAAATGAAGCAGGGTGCTGCGAGCATTTGAGGGGAAAAAAGGGCTTTGCTTTTGGAGAACGTGTTATTTGAAGTAAAGGCCTTATCAGCTGGAGCACTTTCAGAACTAATTTTATCAAGCCGTCCGATCACCACGCCACTCCTTCCACTTACCTCCACCGGCTCCACAAAGACTTGTGAGCAGCGTGGAGAATCGTAATCTCAAAAGCACTTCCCCACGCAGTTCCATGAATTGTCCCTGCAACATTGTGAGAGGTCATTTCGCTGGTTTCCGTGGTTGAGGGACAAGGGTCCTGGCGGCCTCTGGGGGGCCCAATCTCCTGCTTACTCCGAAGTTTCCCCACTCATCAACAACACGTTTGGCTGTGCATGGGACATGGTGAAAGTGAGCAGGGAGCGCTGGAATGCACTTGTTGCATGCCGAGGCTCTTGAGGTTATCACTGTTTGTATCTCTGGCTGCAGAGTTACTACTGCGTAACTGCAGAGGTGTGTACTGGCTGAAGAATGTGCCTATTGAAAACTGTATTCAAGTGGCCCAGTCACTGGCAGCCTCTTTATCAATGTCTCCATGTCCCTCTACAATGAAAACATGAGGCAAACTATTGGCGACCAACTTGATGCCTGGGACTTACTGTACCCACCAACAGCACCATTGTTTCAGTGTAGGACGCATGGCTTGCTTCTTTGGAGCCTGGCACAGAGTTACTGGCGGCCGAAGCCTCTGAGTGTCAGCGACCGCGGCGGTGTGCACATTCTTCCTCTTACTGGACAGTAGAGAGGCTACAACCATTCAACACTGGCCAAATCAAACCCCTGTTGAGACAGTGACCGCATGCTGTGATGGAAGACGAGCGGTCACGTGGGTACACCACACACAAGCACACATGGCCGTTGTACCACTGTGATCAGCACATGGGCGGGTGTCCAATGGAAACGCACCCAGATCGTCCACAGTGCTCCACCAAGCTCTCCTGGGTGAATTTACTCCACGTTTAGAGAATGCATGTGTATTTGCAACATACATACATGTGACTCCACGTCCCCAGAGCTCAGGCTGCTGCGTTTACATCATCACGTGTGCTTTGTTGTTTTTGTCAAAGCTGCCGTCGTTCCATGAAGAGGCTGAAACCCGTTTGATGTACGGTATTTTGTTTAGTTCCTCCTTAAATTAAACATGATCAGGGGGATGTTTTCATTTACAGGCTTCTAATTTCCTCAAGGACATGTCCTGGAAAACTTATTACAGGAAAACAGGGATACTTTATGTTAAACTGTGTACTATCCTGTAGACATATGCCTGCTACAGAATAAAAGACTCCTGACGTATACTGTAAATAACAATTCTTTAAAAGGTATGATTGGGTAGCTGTATGCGTTTCCACACAGCAACCTTTTTCTTCCTGTTGTTCTACTGATGCGTAGCCATTGAAAGCATCTACCATCAGTGATTACAATGTGCATGAGCAGATTTTGCAAAGTGAAGCATGTTCACTTTGCACACTTCCATTTACTAATTCCAATTAATTGTAAGTGCAACCTACAGACTTTTTATATGTATACAGGTATGCAAAGATTAGGTCCAAATTACATAGTTCTTTCCTGGAAACCTTCTAGGAATCACAGGGGCAATATTTGGTAAATTAGTGGCGACACCACGCTGTTGTATTTGAACTCTAAAGACCGTGTTCAGCTTTATCAGGGCCCTCCTATTGCTATGTGAAAGCTGCTCTCCTAAATTTTGACTGATTAAATTTTATATCAGAACTGTCTTCATTTGCAAAATATTTGAAAGTCATGAAAATTAATTAATATTGGACTTTAAAATGTACTGTTGATGTTAACCCTCAGCCAGCTCAGCCCAGTGTTTAGGATATGGACCCTGTCCAGAGGCGCCTAAAGGGGGGTATAGACCAGGCTATTCCAAGGAGAGTAGGGCTGGAAGCAGTACAGTGTTGGGGCTGCAGAGATAATAGTGTTGGATCTGTGCTGGCGGGTTGATCACTAACATCCTCTCTCTCCTCATCCTCACGAGCCAGATCTCTCCTCCCTTTTTCTATAAGAGCTTAATCTACAGTCTGCACCACAGTCAGTGAGGGCCTTATCAGCTGTGGGAGAGCGGCCTGCATGTCGGCTCCAGCCTTGGCTCCCTTCACTGGACAGACCTGGCCGAGTTGATACACACTCCTATGGACACACACAAGCACAGCCACAAGGCTAGTTCAAGTTCACGCTCAAGACCACAGCAGTGTTTTAGATTCAGAAGTTATGAAGGCTACAGGATTAATATCCACTTTAGACTGCTGAACAGTTTACTGCACTGGTTCCAAACATTTTTGGCTTGTGATTATTTATAGCCAAGAAATGCTTACCTGGTGACCAGTCGCATATGTATGTGAGCTATGTGCAGATCAATCACAGAGTGATGTTCCCTTCTTACCAGTGGAGCGTAGTAGTAAACAACTCTGTGCTTCCGTTTCCATGGGCACCAATAAATGTGGCACATCATTTTTTGAAAGATTAGATATTTGTATGACTCAGCACAGACTATAAAGTTTATTTGTTGTGACACCCCATCTTAGCTTCTTATGGCTCCAACAACTCTGTGGAACAGCCCCTGATTTTATATTTCAGTGATATATATATTTCTTGACAACTATTAGTTCAAATTGTGGTGCAAGTGCACAAACAGGGAACACTGTTGCAGCACAAAATGAATGTGCGTTATGTTAAAATGGGCGGCATGCCTCTTCAGGCCATACTCTTCAATGTTTGGGTTCCTTTGGCTCCCATCCATTTAGAGGAAATGGCATTCATTCCAGGAAATCATAGACACAATTCAGATGCTCTGTTTTCATATTCAGAAACCAGGGGCTCCTCTTTTTTCTATTATTTTTCCAATCAAAGCCGCAGTATTTCATTCCTCCTCAGTGTAAAAGATTGTTTTCCTTTAGCGTTATTGCTAATGCAATAAAGACTGCGGCCTCTATGCATTTCACTTCTATGGAAACTGTTTCACTCCCTCTACTCCTCCATGCACAATTAATTTCAGATGTCACTTGTAGGTGGCTGGTGAATTCCTGAAATACTGGAGTTTTTTTTTTTCTCCGCCTCACTGTATTCCAGTAAGTACAAATTGGAGATCTGTGCGTAAGAAAGAGCCACGGAAATGAAAGGAGACAGACTGAAAACAAGCCTTGTGCTGCCGGTGCCCGACAGAGAGGGACTTATTCAAACTTATCATTAGGCTGCTGTTAGGAGCTTGGAGCGGGGGGATAACCATCCAAATGCCACGCTCAACTTGATTAAAGTGCACAAATGACGCGGTGACAGTGTGGTCAGATTTCCACGATGCCCTTTAAAGGCAGAGAGCAGTAACTACAGCTTAGTTTTCAGGGTGAGTGATTAAACTGTATCAAATGGATAGGTTATAATGCTTTCTTTCCATTTGTGTTGTTTTTTTTGCAAGACACAAAATTATTGTTAAGCTCCTGTTGCTGCGTTATTAATTAAACACAAACCATTTCTTGTTTCTAACCTTAATGAAGTAGTTTTGTTGCCTAAACCAACCCAATCGTTCACAACGGTAACCACATGGCATTGTGCATTTCTGCAAGCGTGATACGACGCTGACATTCTTCCATCTGAGACACATTGCGAAAGTGCGACCTTAACTGACCCAGCAAAATGCATAAAAATATATTCATGCATTCATCTCAAGCAGACTAGACTGCTGCAACGCACCCTTTACTGGTCTTCCAAAAAAATGTATTGAGAGGCTGCAACTCATCCAAAACTCTGCTGCCAGACTGCTAACAAAAACCAAAAGGAGAGAACACATCACTCCAGTCTTAGCTACACAGCACTGGCTGCCTATAGCCTCCAGAATTGATTTTAAAGTCCTTTTACTCGTCTACAAATCTCTAAACGGATTAGGACCGGCCTACATAACAGACTCCCTGTTGCTCTATGTTCCTCTATGAACCCCTAGATCCTCCAGTGCTGTGTTTCTAGCTACTCAAAACTGCTTGAAAAAGTAAAAAAAATGAAAAAGCACCTTTTTTTTTTTTACTTATGCTCCCAAACTGTGGAACAACCTACCTCAAAACATTAGAGAGGCATCCTCAGTTGACATTTTCACATTTTTGCATCATTTAAAAACAAATCTATTTTACCAAACCTTTCTTTTTTAATAGCACTTTATGCGCGCTCCACATAGTCCCACATCTTTCTTTCAAATTATCTTATATGTATTTAACCAATTTTATGTCTATACATTTTTATTCATTTATTTAATTATTTATCATTTTAAATGTTACATTTCTTCCACTCTTTATTTATCTGTTTAATTTTTTAATTTTTAATTTAATTTATTTTTTATGTGCAGTACTTTGAGCTACATAGTCTGTATGAAATGTGATATATAAATAAAGATTATAATTGTTTTTATATGAAACCTGTTTTGTTTTTTTTTTCATAAATGTCATTCAGCTTATCCCTTGGTTTGTAGAAACATACAATGCCAAGATTTTTTCTGCCGACTGGGTTGCTTGACAACTCAAGGTTGTAAGTCAAAAGATGAGGTTGCAGCCAATGCTTCTCTTTATTATTATTATTATTATTATTATTATTATTATTATTATAAGTGTATGCTGCCTTATTTATGTAGGATACTCCACCATCAAGTTGTTAGCTCAACAAAATTTTGATATTTCAATTACAGTCAGGAACTACGATAGGAAAAAAAAGTATATCTCCCCTGTAGTGCATCCTGAGCTAAACCATAGTGTTTTAATTGCCCAACCTTAACTAGCTTAAACAGGTGTTAGCTTAGACGTAACCATGAGATTTTTATGTAAGGATAAAACGTGCAAGGATGTATCTAAGACATAAGACCTTTTGGTCTGTAGAATATAAATCTGGAAATTCTGGTCAAGTTAACACGACAAGCACAATATGATAGCATAATTATTTTGCTGCTAACAACCAGTTTTCGCCAAGGCTAGCTTTGGCTACCCCAGTTAGCTCTTGGCTCTCTTGCTGTAGCGTTGTAGTTGCCGGTTTGGTTTTAAGCTGTTTTTCATTGTAACTTTACTATTAAAAGTGCTGATTTTATTGAAATTATAAATGTCTATGGCATAAAAAATGGATATTGCAATATAAATGACAAGTCGGGTCTGGTTTTAACAACATTCTAACTAATTACTGCATACTGGCTTTGTAAGGTATTGTGAAACAATGCTCTTTTTTTTATTAAGCCCATGGAAGGTGGAGATGCTACAAGGGAAGGGCGGAAACAAGCACTTACTTGGTGGGCTCGATTCAGGACAATATGGGGTGTGAGGGTGGAAGCCACAAAGGCAGCTCTGTGTTTCAGTAAGAGCTCCGAGTTGCTCTGCTGGCAGGCATACATAGATCAGTATTGTATCTGTGTTTAGTCCATTGGACCCAGCGTTCAGTCCCGCCCCCACAATGTCACATGAACTCATCCAGATGTGTGCATCACGAGTGGGGAATCAGATTTGTTTTCTTCAAAGAAAATGCAAAAATATGGCAATAGTAGTGTACCTCACTCATGACAGCATCACTACGAGTGTCTGTTTTAACAAGAACAAGGTCTACACCTCATATTTATCTCTGCAGCTAAAATTGGGAGAGCAGATCTTGTATCACCTCTTGCACTCTGACATGAAAAATCTACACTGAGAGGTTGGATAAATATAGGCCCTGAACTAACTGCGGAGGTATCCATACTTAGAATCAACCCAAATTCCTAAAACATCTGAAAATACCTCCCAAGCCTGCTTCTGTCAAACATCACAACTCGCCTCAAACAGCTCCTGATGCCTGCCATCGGCACAACAGGATTGAGGTTAGCTGTGCAGCAATGAGAGAAAGGGAACAAACATAAACTCGTCCTCAGGAGTATTATCCTATTTCTGCGGCACATTTCTATTCATCTCTCCCTTCGCCTCCACCTCTGATTTCCTCAAGATCAGGGAGAATAGCGGAAAAGGCAGAGAGATGAAACGCAGTTTATCGCCTCGCCCCCTCTCCCACCATCACCCACCTTCCTCGGTGGCTCCAATTAAACTGGCCCTGGTTCCTATTGCGTAATAAAAAACCCTATCGGCTTCCTGTGCAGGTTCATAGTGTGGTTAATGAAGCCGCTATCAGCTCACAGAGCAGGACAAGGTCTTATTAGAGCCAGTGGAATGTGGCGAGGCCCACTGGATCAGAGGCTCCCAGCTCATTAGAGAGCATCTGTAGCGGCCCACTTACATGGTAGACTGGCTGATTGGGTGATAGACTGGCTGGCTGACCAGACTGATTGACCTGTTTGCTTTTTATGTATCCATTTTCTGTCAATGTGCTTTGTTTACTTGTTTTCTTTTGGTGACTTCTAGCTAAGGATTGACTGAAATAATGACCTAGTCAGGCTGAATGTCCAAAGCCCACAAAGAGAACAGGGTGGTTTACTTTATCAAAGCATTTGTTTAGCATTCTAGTTGACTAAAGCTTCTAAAATAATTCTGATGAAATAGATTTTTGGTTTATAATAGCGGAGAAATTGTTGCAGTCTGTGTGTCGCTTACAGCCCATTCTCAATGTCCTCAGGTCAGATAAGTGGAGACAGGTAGAACTTATCTCATATATATTAACTGCAATACCAAATTTCACACTTGGGGACAGCGTAACAAGTTGTAAAAATCATATAGCCTGATGGCAAACATGTTAGCATGTTAGCAAACTGTTGCCTTTTTACACAACTAACTACATAGAGCAGGATTAGCTTTCGTTTCAAGTCCAAATACATGTTTCATTATGCAGCTAGTTGGGAACTTTTTCTGTCTACATATTACCAGTTGATGCTACGTACATAGTGCACAGTGGGTTTATCAGAACCTTTTTTGCTGAAACGCTGATGAGAGTGGTGCAAGTGAACCAAAACAGCAATCCATAAAACCTAAACAAAGAGCTGAATGTGCTAAAATGCTTCGAAGGGAACTGCAGAGTTAGGTGATAATTATATGTCGGTGTAGAGCACACAAATCATAATTCACAGCTACTATCATCAAGGAATAGTTTAGTACCTTGGGAAATTGATTAATAATATATCATAGCATGCAGCAGATTTCAAATCTGCCTTATGCTCTGTCTGAGCACATCACAAGACAGATTATTCCACTAATCATTTAAACAACCAAACGATTAGTCAGCCTTGGAAAAATGTGACTTTTGCACTGTCCCCATTTCCTTGAATACCTTGCAAGAGGTGTATGCCAAAGTCATTTGTGAGTTGCTGTACATAGGGAGGAGAAGAGGGCTATTAACACGCTTAAGTGTAAGCAGGAAAAGTGAGGGTCATGCCAATCACTCCGAACATGTCTGCATATTCTGCAGGGCTGTCAAAATAGCTGCTTCGTAGCTGAGGCACAGCTTTTGCCTTTTCTATATCAATTCATCCTAAAAGCAGTTTTTTCAGCATAGTTGCAGATAAAGCTCAGGCTACACTAATATGATTAGTATTATACTATTTGCATAATTTGATTTCAGTGGTGGGTTTGTTTCCGACTCGTGATCCAAATTTTGCCAATACCTCACGAGCGTTGCAAAGTCCAAAAGTCAAACTGTATTGAAAAAAGATCAATCTAACAAAGTATTCTGCTTCAATTATTTTTTGGCATTAAGCCTTGAAAAAACACAACACTCGCTTGCTGCACATAAAGGGAGGCACGTATTTACAACTTATATTAATATGATATAATATATATATTAATATGAATATGATTAATATGTATACCTCTGTCCATCCAATGAAACACTTTTTTATTTTATTTTATTAGTAATTAAATATGAGAAAAAGAAACCTCAATAGAAGGTTGGTAAAAACAATTGGAGAATGTTTAAACAAATTACATTTGGTACAACCTTAATATTCTGCATTGCAAAGTCAGTACATCCTTCTATTGGTGGAGACATTGATATCTGTCTTTTTGATGTATTATCCACTGTTAAAGGTTGTAGCAGATTTTTAGAAGGTCAACTATTCCTTTAACTACCTGAGGTGTGTGAAGATGCCCTGCAATAAGCAACAGTTCAGGGAGCAAGTGCAGGAACATTGCTTTTTAAAGATTATGCCTCAGCAATGAATCACTCTGTGAATCACTGTGTTTTATGTTCTCAGTAAAATCCCTGTGATGTCACTATACTATACTACTTTTACGTTTTAGTCCATGCTCTGTGATGTATAATGGTAGCAATCAATCTCGTGCATTATTCTGCTTTGCATGCTCCCCTAAAGCAAAGCCAATAGGTCACATCGAGAAAGGTTATGAGGGTCAAGCTCCCTGGGGCTTTCACGTCAAGCCAACCTATTAACCAGCCTATTATTGTTCATATCAGCCCTTGGCTTTAAGTTATGTTTCGGTTTTGCATGTCTAATACCTCCTGGCCCAGTAGCCCTTTGCATGAGGAAGCATCCCATCATCCCATCATCTGCCTGAAAAGGGCCCCTGAAATAGAGCATCATTGTCTGGGAGTTCGGGAGAGGCTGAAGTTGTGTGTGTTGCGTTTCCGCTGCTGCCGGGGTGGAGGTCATTAGAGGTCTTCTCCTTGGAAAGAAGGGGTAAAAAGAAAAGAAGAGGGACAGACATTAGATGAGAAGTAAGAGGGGGGATAGGAGTCAGACTGGGGGCCCGGGAGAGACAGGCCTTTCCTCTAAAGGGATTCATTATGGTAACACGATAGCCCTGTCTGGGATAATGGAGCACGGAGGAGAGGAAGAGGCCTTGCGGGCGAGGGCCGAGAGCAGCGTGATGTTGATGCTTTTTTCCTGGACGGAGGCCCTTCTCCGCAAAAATCCAGCCTCAAATACTCAGTAACAAGAGCTGTGTTGTGGTCCGGAGAAAGCCCCAGAAGCTGTTGTGTCGGGGATGGAGAGTTTGTACGAATTCAGCTGATGTGGAGGCAGATAGGAGTCCTTGGAAAGCAGTTAATATCTGGATGTTGGAGTGCACTGAAAGCTCCATTGCTACATCAGGAAAAACATTTGCTTATTTCAGGGCACGGAACACCCAAAATAATTTATTTTTCTTATCATATTTCATTATCCGTCCTCATGCACGAATGTGGAAAGAAAGGCAATTCTGTGAAGCTATTTATTCAAAATTGTCTTCGATAAGATTGTGAATCAAGAGCCATATTTTCATCTGGGTTCATTTTCTCAAACATAATGTACGAGCTGAGTGCAGGGCGTGCCTCCCTCTGCTGTGTTTAGGTAGCAGGCGTGGGGGTAAAGAGGCACGGGCCAGAAGCCTCCACGCTCCAACAGCAGGTTTCAATTCCCCGCCAGCGAGGCTGGTTAACTTATGCATGCACCAATATGTGAATTTGGCCAGGTTTATTTTCTTTTGATTAAATAGGCATTTGGGGCATGTGCAGCAGGGCTTGAGCCTCTATAATGCCTTTATTCTCCGGGCCCTTGCCGTAGGGAGCCGGGTTGAGAGAGGAGCCGGAAAGGGAAAGCTGCTGTGAGGGAAGAAGAGGTCGCCGTCTGTTCCTTCGTCTCCTCTCCTCTATTCCCTCCGACACCTTCCCTCTCTTCTCCATCGTCGTCACACCCATGTCAGAGCTCTGGCATGAAATTCCACACATGCCTTTAATTTGGAATGAGGCAGCTCAGGAGTGAAGTTATCTTACCGCTGTGGAATTTTCCACTCTTGCCACAGACGAGAGCCCCGAAGCAATTAGGCGAAAATAAAAGTGGGGTGTATTATCGGATTGGGAAAGCTGGGGGTGACGGCCATCTGTGACTGAAAGCAAACGCAGCGCTCGCTTCTGTTTGTCCAGGCCAGTGTTTACCGGAGAGTGTGAGTGAGAGTGGCAGGATGGGGAGATAACGACGTGAAGGTGAGAGGTGACAGCAGGATAAATACCGCAGTCCTCTCTGGAGTCCGTGCTAAAGGGGCCACAAGCACCGAGGACGAATTGAGAGAGGATGGGTGAAAGAATATTCATCTTAACTCAGACGACCCCTGCTCGTTATCTCACTTTCCCCCCTTTCACTCATTCAGAAAATGTTTACCCATTACCCCCCCTCACATGATGAGACGAATTTCAACTGAGTCATGCCTTTTAATAGGCGTCCCAGCCCCGACTGAATAATGGCCACTGTTACATAAAAATGGGAAAGATAACATTTTATACGTCCCACAAAACAACTCTCTCTATCGTCTCACTCGCCGTCCTCTGGGAAATCTGCGAACCATGAGTAACCCAATCACTGACTGCGTGATGGATCTGTCAGATTTGTTAGATCCGTAGCTCTGCGTTTGACCGCCTGGCCTGCTTTTGTGCTCACGTCCTCGGTTTTGGTTTCTGCTCCTTTTGTCTAACAGCTGAGGAAAAAGCTGGGTTATAAAAAGAACAGTGACGGAGGGCCTTTGAAGTTTTCCACGAGAAAACTGTGAAGAGGAGTGCAGAAACAGTTGGGTCCCTTCTACTTGAATTAGCAATTATGCTAACGCTTTGATATTTTGGATCTGGGAGCACGCGTTCAAGCCTCCCTATTCTCTGCGCTGTAATAGAGAGAAAATTTCCCATTCTCCTGAATAATAACCACATTGATGTTCAGAAAAGATCTTTATTCTAGAGTTCAGAGATGCATGCTGCTCTTTTCTCTCCCAAAAGCTGAGAATAAACCTTCTTTTCAAGCACTAATTGATACAGAATCTAATGAACAACTCCGCTCTCTCTCTTTCAGTAATTGGCATTTTGCCAGCTGCACAGCTAAAAAGAGAATTCACTCTCTTTTAACCAGCAACGTATGAAATATAGGCTACGCTCAGGCCCTGCTCCAGTTACTGCTTGTTCAGGTCATAATCTGAGGAAAGCTCTAAAATGTATTGGATCTGCAAAAGGGATTCCATCCTGACTGATATATATTACAACTAGGAAGGGGATCCTCAGGGTGCAGCAGCTCTTTGGCAGTCAGTCATCGTCTCCGTCATCTGTAGTTGGGAAAACGTATGACTGCGCTGCAATGAGCTATTATCAGGAAGTGAAGAGAGGACAAATCTGAGGCCTTATTGCAGCAGTTTCAGTTACATGAAACCCACCCCTGCTGTCTGGCCAACTCCTGCTCTCCACCCTGAGCTGCAAATGAAAACATGGGTGTGTGCCGGAGAAAGAGGAAAGGAAGGAAGAAATAGACGGCTTTATTTTATTTTCATCCGGCTATTAAGGACATCCAGATTTAAAAAACAAACAAACTGAGAGAGCAATGTGATCACAAGCCAGATATGTGATCACAAGCCAGATATGTGATCACAAGCCAGATATGATCATGGAGACAGAGTGGGAGATAGAGATCGAAATGACAGTAAGAAAGGAAGAATACAGTAAAGGCAAACCAGTCACCAGAACAATTTTGGAATTGTATACTTCAGCAAACCATGGAATATGTTTGATGTGGACATTTCTGATCCAAATATACATTTTATAAATATGTTTCGTACATGTTGTAAATATTGTAAAACAATTGACCTTCATGAGTAATGTTACGTAACAGGCATAAAAATGTTGTGCAACAAACTTAAAGTCAGCGTTTAGTTTTGGTTTCACATTGGACATGAACAGCAGCCTCCTGGGTGAAAGTCATGGACTTGTTTGACCCATCCACCACTATTATACAACGTAACTTTCTGAAACATTCCTCGATGAACTAAGTCACTTGCGGTGACCCAATGCACATCCTAGACATCAAAAGTATCCATTGTTTTCAGAAACATTCAATCTCAACATTTTTTCCCGGCGACTGGACTGGTAAAAGACAGACAGAGAAAGAGTTGAAAGTAAAGACTAAAGAGTCTTTTCAGTTTATACAGCGGGTTGTCTGGGCTGGCCAGCGGGGGAATGTGTCCTCTCCCTGAACTCAAAAAAACAAGGAGGTGACACCGCCGTCTGGCTCTCAACAGTCAATATCAAGAACCACATAGGATGTCACAGGAGGAGGAGGTGAGGAGGGAGGAGTGGATGCTCTTAGTGGGATGGGTAGCGGGTGTGAAACCTGCACTTTTACTTTTCTTGTGAAGTGGTGAAGAGGAGGTTTCATGTTGGGGTCAGACTGGTCGACTTGTGTGTCGAACACAGACACTTAAATCATCCTTTTGGGAAAATCGGTGAAAAGTATTATCCACAGTAAGAAAGGAAGACCTTTTAGAGAACAAAAACTATGGACCACTGTTAGCATTAAATCCTTAAAGCAGCTTTACTGGATCAGCCTTGTTGTTACTGGCTGCGTCCTGCTTTGTAAGTCTGTAACATTTTGTGTTTGACCTTGGAGCTTCATCAGGGTGGTGAGCTGCTCCCTTTTTAGACTTTACAGACAGCAGTACATTTCTTTCATTTGTGTGCTGGATCAGTTATTTTTATGTAACAGGCTCCCAGCAGTCAGAATACAACGTATTTGTCTTTGACAGCCTGCCGTGATCAAGGCCAGTGCTTTGGCCATACGAGCTCGTCTAACAACATCATTCACTGAATCATAAATACAATTTTAATGGCAATTAATCAACATTGTCATTTGAATGGTGGATACGGTGCACATGTTTTGTTTCCCTATATGCAATTATTCTACTTGTAGTATACAAAACATATGTGAGGACCTTTTAACGTGCTGTACAGTGAACAGTGAAGTTACGTGTTTTAAACCAAAACAATGAGCTTAAATACGCCAATGTAGTATTTAGGGGAACCGCAGAGTTGGGTACTAAAGGCTAAACCTTTCACATTTCATAGTCGTTGGATCAATTGTTAATTTTAAACATTAAAGAAGTACTGCTTTAAATTCAGGGCAATACATTTTTGGGTGAAAATAAGTAAAAGACTAAAACCCTAAGCTTTACACATATATTACATAACATATAGCTTAAGATAATCCTGGCCTACATTCATATGATATATTACCATTTACCAATACAGCTGACGGACCAAAAGCCATATGACTAGAGTTCTTTAAGATGACATGCCCCACACAGATCTGGAAAGTCAATTTGTTTAGGTTGCATTCACCATCTTTGGTGTCTAATACCCTTACACATTTCTAAAAATGACAAACCTTTGTGGCCCTACACACAGTTGGCGTTATCTTTAAAATGTGAGGAGACCAAATTCTTAAACATTCCTGACTTTTAACTGCCATTTCCTCATCACCTTATACTATCTTTAATAGGTAAACCCGCCATTTCGAAGAGATACATTTTTGATAAATCACTACTTTTTTATGCATGTTTTATTGAAACTATGTAAACCATAGCGTTTTCCCGCTCATCAGTAAAACAAAAACAAAAAATGCTAGCATTTCATATTAGATTAAATCATCATTAAAGTAGGCTACAGTTATTAGAACAATGCGAAAATGAAGGCTCCCTCATGTGGCTCAAAGTTGTACTGCAAATATAAATGTTACACAACAGACAGGAAGAAATTCTGCAAAGTTATTTGGGGAGCCTAATGAAATCTCCTATTACCCACCTGTGTTACTGCGACCCAACTGTAAAAGGGTCTATATTAGAGGTGGAGCAGACCCAAGAGAAGTGGCAGGATTTAGTGAAAGCATGGAGTTTGGGGACATTACATTACATTACAGTCATTTAGCAGACGCTTTTATCCAAAGCGACTTACAATCAGTAGTATATTACATATCATTCACCCATTCACACACTGATGACAGGCTACCATGCAAGGTGCCACCATCAGACTCTAACTAACATTCATGCAACATCCAGTCCACACCGATGGCAAGCCTTCGGGAGCAACTTGGGGTAAAGTGTCTTGCCCAAGGACACATCGACTGCCGAAGCCGGGTATCGAACCACCGACCCTCTGATTGGAGAACTACCTTGCTCCACTACACCACAGCCGCAAAAAAGAGAGAGGGGGACACATTTCTTTGGGCGCTCATAAGACTAAAATACCCCAAATCAGAAATGTAGTCTTTAGGCAACCAGGCTCACTGAACCTTAACCGTTCATCTTGCCATGTGGCATCCATCCAGAATCAGGCTCGTGACCCGTTTCACCGAAGTCGGAGAAGTACTCCGCCGTGAGCGATGAGGAGCGGGCCTTCGTTGTTGTTTTTGGAGTTGAGCGTTACCCACTGTGAACTTCGCTGGTTCAGTCCAGACTGGGCCTGCTGATCCGTGCTCTGGCTTCCTCACCAGACCCTCAGCACGCCGCTCCGCTCGCCTGCCTGCTGGGCTTCCTGTGCTGGGGGAAGAGAGTTAGAGCGGGAGGCGGGTGGCAGGCAGCCAGGAGCCAGGAGCATGTGTGAGCAATCTGTGGAACCAGAACCAGTGTGTGTGTGTGTGTGTGTGTGTGTGTGTGTGTGTGTGTGTGTGTGTGTGTGTGTGTGTGTGTGTGTGTGTGTGTGTGTGTGTGTGTGTGTGTGTGTGTGTGTGTGTGTGTGTGTGTGTGTGTAGAGGCTGGGGCTGCTGTGTGTTTGCGAGGGTGGGAAGGGGTTGCCATACCTGCTCTGTGTAATCACGACTTAATCATACCTTTCCATGTCACTCTCTGCATTTAGCTGCATGCAGTCCTCCAGTAGACTGCTGGTGATGAGAGGTTTCAGCTGGAGGTTTAGTCTGCTGCCATCTGAGGTCTGAAACCCGACTCAGTTTATTTTCCTCTTATCTGCGTTGGTCTCCCAGAAATCTCATCTCAATTTTCATGTAGAACACAAAAATGTACAAAAGGTGGATTCCTCTCCGGAGGACCTGTTTGTTTGTTTTTCTGATTAGATGCCCGGATTAGTGTAAAGTGTGCTGTTGCGCAAGCACGCAAAACAGTGACCCTGATCCCTCAGGGTCTGTCCCCACCACCACAACCACCACCACCCTATGAGGCCTGGAGAGCCTCTGAGCCCTGACCCATGAAAGTGACCGCCCTGCCCTCTTAGATTAACCCTTAACCTCTACCTTCACTACTACCTGACCTTCATCCAACCCCCACAGAGACACAACAGAGCCCCATTCACATGATAGACTTCCTGGCTGCTCGTTAGATGGATGGACACACAGGGCGGTGTGGGCGCTAGTTCGGGCTAGACCAAACATTGCACTTCAGATTGCTACCCTGAGACACACTTTACAGTTTACTCCAGCGTGCACGAGCTGCAGCGTTTGAGAGATCACTCCGCACTGTTTGTCCCAGAGCAATTTATTAGTATAATTTCCTCTCCACCTCTGGGACAACATACTCCCTTCGTTTCATAACTAAGCAGAGCCGTGGATCACAGCTGATCCACTTTCCCCCCAAATAAGGAGCACCAATAGGGCCTGTTGGGAACCGGTGCGTTGTTTACGGAAATGCTTCTTGCATCACGTGGGCGCTTGCTGTAGCGTAAGGTTGCCAGCTCGGACTTGGCACTTAGTTTGAACTCCTTAAGTCAGTCTGTGTGTGAGCATTATGTGGAAGTGTATTCGAAGAAAGCTGCATCAGCGCAAAACAACACGCTCCCTCCTCCGACCTACATGGTAGCCTATTAAACCGACATGACAAATGGAATGTCTTCGCTCTGCAAACAAATCAGCATGTGGGTGTAAACTTAAAGGCTCATGCTATAATTATGATGGATGCCTTTTATCACTGTACTACTTCAGCTTGGCTGTCAGTGTAGCGCTCAAAGGAAAAAATCTGCTTATTGATGGAATCAAGCCGTCTTGAAGTCTTGTATTTATAGTGTGTTAGTTATCAGGTTTGTTTTGGAGTGCTATCACAATCGGTCTTCCCATGCTGTTATCTCTTGGAATGTGGGTCGCCACTGGCTGGGTTCCCACAGAGACGGGAGTTTGGCTGTGTCTCCCACCAGAGACGCTGTCCAGGGCGAGCTGGGATGCTGCAGATATCACAGCTTCTTGGAAATCAAGAAGTGGCATTGACGTCTTGATGCAGAGACCGACTCCAGCGAGAGTGTGAGGTAAAGACGGGGGAGGGAGAGAGGACTCACTGCAGAAAGGAATGAACAGTGTTTGATATATTGAATTGCATTGAGAAAAATTCCACCTTCAGTAACGTCAATTTGTGTTGAAAAAAAAATCAATCAATTAAATAATAATTCTCCAGGATTTTTCTATATTCAATTAATTCAACTGTTCAAATAGAAATATTGGTAAATTATATATTTTTATTTTGAAGCAGTAGTGCATAATTACCCTGCTTATCGAACTGCTAGTATTTTCCCATTTGCCAGGAATAAAAAATATATTTTCTCCGAAAAAGCTGAAACCGATGAGCCTACTATTAGAGTTACTTTGGTATTATCTTATTATGGTATCAGCCTTAACAACTGTATGTGTATCTGCATTAATTCATTTATTGGCCATTTAGGAGCAGTGGAACAAACTAAATTCCTACAACACTGACATATTATCGTAAAGTTGTAATGGCAAACTTGTTAGCAAACGGTTGCCTATCTACCGTACACATCTAGCAGTCACAGAGAAACATTAGCATTCATTTGGAGCTGATTTTCTGGCCACCTGGTGAATTTAAGTCCTGTGTTCACTCTCCTTTTTGCTCTATTTTTAGTCTCTACCTAGTCTTGAGGGAAATATGTAGCTCCTAAGCTGCTAAATGCTCCACTGTATTCAAAAGATATAGTCTCTAACTAAGTCCGTCTGCTGTTTGATGCCAGGCAGGTAGCACATTGTGAACACTTTCTGGCTTTGGCTAGAAACCGGGTTGATTATAGCAAAGAGACTGAACCAAAACACTTAAGTTGCGGGCCGTAAAACAACAAGCTGAGAGACGTTAAAAACTTCTGTACAGCTGACAGGAACTGAAGTTGTGTGATATTTCCCTGTGGGTCCATCCCTATGAGTGGCATTCTTTTCTAAAATATTGAGTAGTGCAGGTTTAAATTGTAAAATGTAAATTGCTCAGGTTGCTAAAATCCCCAAACTCATGGTGTGAGGGGATTGCTTTTCCAGGTGAAAGCTGGGATTCTTACTCAAAGCAACATGTGCATTGCATTCTGGTTTACTGAAGCCACAGCTGGTTGAGAAACTGGGATCTCTGCCTCTACAACAGTTGTGCCACTTACCAAATACTAAACTTTTGTGTTAAACAGTGACTCAACAAAGAAGATCTTCGTCTGTGATTGATCTATATCCGGCTAGTGGGAATAAAACCAAAAAACTGAAAGGGCCCAAACATAATATTACATCACCAACAGCCGTTTGTTATAGCACCTGTGTTTAATGGTCCTTTTTTTCTTTTAATCTACTTGTTAACCTGCAGGTGTCCAAGCATTCGTCACTGCCCCACATAAACACAGCAAATTCATTCTCCAGGAAGCAGCATTATCACAAAATCTTCCTCTACCATTAAACCACTTGGATCAATATTTTCATAGTTATCTTTTACCTTGTCCCGTTTCCACAGACATCAGCGAGGGCTGATGCGGCCGGACGGTAAAACCCTGTATTACCCACTAACCAGGAGAGGGTGAGGAGGCGGTAGAAAATGACCACTAAATGGGCCCTCCAATGGGCCTCGCTGCGTAGGTGGTCCTCCCCCCGCCTCAGATTTTTATGGCGCAGTCTAGTCAGTGCTATTGGGTCTTTCTTGGATAGCAAAAGGGGCAAGTAGAAGTGGAATGCTGTTAATGTATTGCACGTGGGGAAGCACCCTAATGTGTACGGAGGTCTATTGTTCTGTTAAACAATGATGGCACTAGTGCCTACTGTAAAGCAGGCATTGATACAGGGCCAGCTGTCGTTGGATGACTTGGACATTTAGAAAAACCTAGAAAAAAAAGTGGATGACAATAATAAATAAGTGCAGGCAGTTTGTGAAGCTGTTTTAATTATCAGCTACATTCTACATTCTCCCATCTCCCCTTGGCTACAGCGCAGAGGCTCCATGGCCGCCTCGTGCCCCCGACTCCCACCACTGTCCCTGAGCTGCAGCTGGACTGCAGATTACTGCTGTTTACAGAGGGAGAGGGAGGTGGAGGTGGCTGGTTGGATAGTTGGTTGCTGGCTTCAGATCACAGGTTGTGTGCATACAAACCTCAGTGCAAAACAGGCCGCGCCAGGCAGACCCAGATCTGCCCTGCAACAAGACCGGGCCCTCAACCCACACTGCTCCATTGGTGTTCTCACCAGCACACGTCACATTCGTGATGATTTTGATTATTTTTTTTGTATCTGTGATACCCATCATATGTATTGTATGGGAAAGCCATGATTTGTTGCTTGTTTCCTATTCATGTGCACCATCATCTGTACTACTGTATCCAGACTAACCTCACCCCACCTTGATGTCATGGTGCATTGTCACACCCTGGAGCAGTGTTGTACCACATTATCCCCCTCTTCCCAGGCATGCCTATATGTGCTGGGGCTAGACCAGACATGCCTCTGACAAATGCAAGACAGGGGGGCCAATCAGAGATGTTTTTGTTATTTTTAGACAAAAGAGATTACACCTAAAGAGTTGGGGAAATTATTTTCTCGTGCAATGGAAGTCATTGATACAGCTGATACAAAGGCACCACATTGTGCACAACCTCTTCTACTATTATGTCCCTCCACCATGGTACATTATGTAATCAGGGTGTGTGTCTGCTGAAAAACAATACATGTTAGGAACCACTACAGTACACGTTCCCCCTATGGAGCAGATTGACGGAGCACCTAGATGCATACATTTGCATGCTAATGAAAGCACCATATCCCTTTAAGATCCATTTATATTAATAGCAGTCATGTGAAGTGGGTGGACTCTGACATCTGTGCTAATTATTGCTTTCATTTGCTGAATTAATGACCTCTGGTTCTACAGGTTGTGCTTAGTACGTCACGGTGATTAGAACGAGGACGGCGGGCAACTCAAGTGCCTCTACACTATCTTGTTGAGCTGAATAGGCATATTTTAACACAAATGTCTTGCCTCCCAATTAATTTGTGCATAGATTATACTGTACGTGCACCTTTTTCAGAAGCTGAAAAATAAGGACTGTTAGGGCAGCATTGATTTGCTTCAGCTACATCTGTATTCAGCAGCCTCGGTCCTATGGCTCAGAGTAAACTCTGGAAGAATGACTCAGGGCTGATGCACTGTGTTTGACCCCTGCTCGCTGCTTCCAGTCAGCTCCGATGGACTTGCGATGAACTGGGCAATTGCTGATAATGTTCATAAATGAGTTGTTGGAAGTCAGTGGAACATGCTGAGCGATGTGTGCATATGCAGCTGCGTCTTAGGAGGTCTACACAATGGTTGATTGGTAGCAGACCTAATCGGGCGGGGCGCACAGCACAATGGAGCATCCAGATTTAGTCCCCGAGCTTCCCGCTGTCCCCCCGGCACGTTGTTTACTCGTACACAATCTGCTGGAGAGGAGCAGTCAGCCAGACGCATGAATCGTAAATCCGACGCAGATGACACCCTCCCCATCTCCGTCCAGCACTGCGCTGTGCAAAAAAATGACGGGCCATGGACGGGCCTTTGAGAGTTGCGGGCTGAGCCTTTAACTTCAACCACGCCGCAGACCTCCAGCGTTGCACAGAACAGCGTGGAGGGAGCTTAGATTCCACTCAGGATCAACATGCTGAACAGCAACAAACACTTTTAGTCCTCTTGGCTCAACTTCTGCGCTCAGTCTTTACCTCTCAAGAGCGCTTGCATTGGAGCTCAGTAAAAAAGAAAAGGCGAGTGTTTTTTTGTTTTGATACACTCAGGACATACTTCTCCCACTGCCCCGTGCTCCACCTCCCCATTTCTTCCTGCTTATTTATTTGTCTTCAATTGTTCTCTCTCCTTGGTTCAGTTTCTCTAAAATATCAACATCAGTTCAGGCCAAGAACTCCAAGTATCATCCCTTGGAGCTGGACACACAGGTATACCTTTTTTATGTGCAATGGGACTTATGTAACAATATCGGAAGTGCTTCTCATGCCATCGGCTCCCACTCCACTCCTACACCCACCCATTAAAATAAAGTAAGAAGTAAATAAGGAACAAGAGTAGTTCCTTGTTCCTTGCATCCAGTGAGAGTACAGTTTTCTTTGCTATAGTCAGAGGCCAGGGAGTATGTGGAACAGTTGGGTGTAGGAATCGGGCTTAGATAGGCTGACACTATAATTAGTCACTGGAAGGGTTCCGTGGAAAGCTAACAGTGTCCGCTGCGAGTCATCAGGGTGGAGGAAGAGAGTTCCTTATCCCTGAGCAACATGTCAAGAGAGGGAGGGAACCTGCTGAGGAATCCCAACCATTTCTACTGTGTGTGTGTATGTGTGCGTATGTGTGTGTGTGTACACTCTCCATCAACCGTCGTCACTCATCCATCTCTCATGCCTGTTGGCCCCCACAGAGCGAATCATACTGCTAATGTCTCTTCTGGGAAAAGGATGTATGATGGTCCGTGCGTTTGTGCGCACGCTGAAGTGTGTCTGAGTGAAAATGGAGACTCCACGGCATGCGACTCGGACTCAGTCATAACTGTTGCATACATACCTGTCTGTAAAATTCAACCGGCACAGAAAGGTTTTGTAGGTTTTAGTTAAATAAACATGTTATCATCACCCTCAGCTATTTTGGAATTCCATTTTAGTTTTGATAGGAAAGACTTTACAGACATTCTGCAATCCTGTGGTTTTGGTCAGTTTCAATGTTCCCTTTTCAGCCTCTTGTTAACCGCTCTGCTTAGCCACTGAACAATGAATAAGGAGAGGCCCAGTGTAGTAGACTAGATGGCGTATAAGCGTTCCAGCTGACTCAAGTGAGGGTTTGTTGTCCTCTCTCCAGCGACTGAGTGACTCCAGTGAAAGCTGAGCGGAGACCCTGCTTGTGGCTCCAGATGTGAGTTATCTCCCATGTCAGTGGCTCAACATGCACATCGTCACCCCCCTGCTGGGGTGTATGGATTTAGGAGGGGGGGTGAACTGGGGGTTGATGGGTAGAGATGGGTGCCTGGTACTGGTCAGGGCAGGACTTGCGTCATCCTTCAGGCACACGAATAATCTGCTTTAAAGGTGTTGAAATAATTTCTGATAGTTCCTTGCCTTGCAAATAGTCGCTTTGTCCAGGTTTATCTGACGATGAGATTTCTGCCTCTACCTCAACAAAGAGCCAAAGTGAAATGGGAATTTAAAGAGTTCTAAAGTTCTAAAAATCCAGATTGAGCATTACCTTACTCAATACCATTCCATACCACTCCACATACTTGCTAAACTTGTGCAGTTCACTCTAGACAAGGGTGAGAATTACCCAAAAAATATTTCGGTTTTGAATGGCCTTTAAAATGTCTGTTATAGAAAAAAATATAGATACAGTATATAGATATATGTATGAAAATATGAAAACCATGAAACAATAAGTGTATTCAAATGATGCATTAAAAATCTGGAATGGAAATTTAATTTTAACACAAATGACAATAAATACAACTTTCAAACATAACCTTGAACGGTACCGCTCAATAACATTGAGCATTCTTGCTCAGAATGTGTGTTGTTACAGTTTTATGTCTAGACTAAGAATGTAATTGTTTAAAAAATATATAGTTTTTTCTCTCATAAAATTGTATCCATTTACCAGTATCTGAGAAACACCATTTTCAAAAGGCCCAAGACCCTTGGGGAGTAAAAGCCACCAGCTGTACAGAGGAGGCAAGTTCAGACACAGCAGAACTGCAAGGCCCATACGGTTTTGGTGTTTTTTTGGCACAAAAGATGACACTTAAAAATGGAAAAGATAACATTGTAAGGGTTATATGGATAAGGGAGAAACCAACAATTGTGATGGAACAGTTTGTATGCTATGCTTGTAAAACCTATTTGGAGCTAATGCTAACACTTTTACCGTTCTTTAACGGTTTTTAAAAAAATGTACCACTGGACCAAAGCCCACTTGTTCAATAGCCTTTTATCCCGAAAACAAACGCCCATTCTTCTGAAAATACACACTTTCTGTACAGAAAATGGGCTATTGGTTCAATGGCACGTTTTTGGACTATTAGGGTTTCAGAATAATGGTCCTGCGGAACATTGAGCAGTCCACCTTTAAACTTCGGTTTTGAATTTACTTAAAGCAAGTGCTGCATTAGTTATACTAATCTTAGAATATAAATTGTATTTCAGAAAGATAGATAAGAGAAACCTTTTTCAAGATATTGCTTGAACTACTGGAACAGCGGGCAGCCTGGGTGATATCAGGACTTTGGCTGTCAAAATCATAAAAGGCAAAAGTTAAGCGAGAAAACTTTTTTTTGTGGCTGAACAACCCTTTAAAAACTCTGCAGCTCTCAGTCCATCACCTTTATACCATCCACCACTTAGCCCAGAAATAATGAACTTTCTCTGCATTGTCAGGCTGGTAATTAGGCTAGCTGTGGTGCATTACGCATTACTGCTAACTTATAAAACTGTTTTTGGCAGATTGGAAACACCGGGCTGTCTACACGATAAGCCTGTATTTTCCCCTCTGGCATTCCTCCATCCTCTTTCCCTCTCTTTTCCATGTCTGGCTCACTGGGCTGTCTGTGTGTCTGCTGCACTCAAGTCAGATCCCATGAGAAACCGAGGACAGCCTATATCACTGTGACCATGTGTGTGTGTGTGTGTGTGTGTGTGTGTGTGTGTGTGTGTGTGTGTGTGTGTGTGTGTGTGTGTGTGTGTGTGTGTGTGTGTGTGTGGGATTGTGTGCTTTGCCATATGACAGCTCAGTGATACTTAGAGGAGCAAAGAGTGCAAACAACACACAGGGATGGCAAAATACGAAGGCAAAAGAGTGATTCACTTAGATGTCTACCAAAAAGCCTGGCAAGCATTTTCTGAAAGAGTGATCCATGCGAGTGCACATACTCCCGAGTAGATCTGTCATCCAAATGATTGGTGTGGTGAAATGAATTAAGCGTAATGATTCATGACGGACTGTTTTGTGCAGAGGGATTCAGTATCCCGGCTGCAGACGGTTAATGCGAAATGGATCATCATGATTCTGCCCCACCCCTGATACTCCTTCTGTAAAAGCACAGAGGTCGACAGCCATCAGTCACACTCACTTTCTCATGCGTCGTCCTTCTGCGAAGTGTACTGATGTCATCTCTGGCGTGTGCACCCCCCTCCTCAAATGTGGACATATCAAATTAGCCATGATGTCTGCATGAAAGCACTTATCTGTATGACTCATATACCAAACAGAGGTCAAACGTCTCGCCCGTGGGCACCTCGTGTCCTGCCTCCACAGTGCGTCTGTATCTTATCTAATTCAGATAATGGGAGACATACTTCTGCATGCAAACAGAGTGACGCGTCGCAGCAGGCCGGTGCCCTGTGCTTTGTCAGTCCACAGTGGGGTGTGGGTCTGATCTCACATGTTTCATTCTGCCGTGCCTTTGAGCGAATCGTCAGCGAGTCTAAGCTAATTGCTGAAATGTAATCAAAACGAGAAGTGGGGTCCCGTGACCTTGCAGGCTCCTCTCAGGCTGGCAACAGCCAAATGAGGGATGTGGATTAATTTCATTTACCAATTAGCGCGAGGAGAGAATGGGTGTATCATTACTTCATTGGTTCCACTCCTACCAATTATTTCACCGCTTTTAAACAAGCAGCTTAAAGCAGATTAAATGAAAACTAAGCAGAGCAAAGAGGAGAAGCTGATGAGGTCCGCAGCCAGATGGCTCCATGTTTTGCAGTCCTTGGCTAAATATCTGAGATCCACTGAAACAAGCAATTAACTACAAGGATTGTATTGACGCAAACTGCTTCCTCAGTGCTCTGCAGTTTGTTTGTTTTTCTCCCAAGCCATGCTCAGAGGTCCACGCATTAACAGAAAGCCAGTTGATGAAATTTCTTAGGACACATAAACATTATGACAATTGTTAAAAACAGCTATTGCTGATACAGCTTCTTGAATTCTTGACATGACACTCTCTCTGGACAGCAGCTACAAGACATGTCTTTTCAGCTAGAAAATACTTCTCAGCCCTGTTTCTTGCTGTGACATTTCACCCATTTGTCCATGACTTGCTAACTAACACACAAGGTGTTGAGGTGTCGAGGTGACGGTTAGAAGGACCTTGTTTGTGTCCCATGTGAAATAACGTGTTGTCTTTGTGTTCAGAAAGCTAGGTTTCACTTCACAAAAACATTTTTTTTTAACCCTAACAAAGATTATTTTCCTAAACCTAACTAAGTAGTTTTGTTTGAATTCCCAACATTAACCACATGTTAACTGAGACCGTAGTAGAACATCATAGCGTAGTAAAAAGTGACGCCAAGGGGTCCTAGTCAGTATGTGACGAGTTTGGAATGAGAATGGGTTGCTAATTTATAAGCCGATATAAGATTATTTCAGACACATCAGTATCAGCGTATAGGTCGGCCGATAACTGACATGAAATTGCTGTGGAGAAATTCAAAGATATGTTTGTGGTAATTAAAAACGGTGTCTCCATTATATAATTTGTCTTCCAGAAAGCACTGACAAGCTGACATTTTTTCAATTGGGCAATGTCCTTGTATTCTTAAGATCAGCCTGTTAGTGAGGTTGTTAATCACTGTCTGCTTAAGGGGATTGTTGTAAGGATTTATGGGAACTGTAGTAAGCCATTTACTATAGTGAGTAAAAGGAGCCCGTTTTAGGGAGAGTGAGAATTAGATGAAGGTTAAATTCAACTTTTAATCCACAAATAACTGCTGGAATTCATGGATCATCACAAATTGGTGATGTAATTTACCATCTGAAAATCTGGCAACTTCCCCAGGCCCTAGGTTCACTGTGTGATATTTTCATGTACTGATTAGTATGGCTGCCTACTCTTAGATGGTTAACCAACCAACCAAGATTTCTTTATTCGATCAGTGAGGGACTTATTTCCAAGGAACTTATTAGCACATCTCTGGACAAGATTTAAGGTGGTGTTTTTGAGTGGTTCTGTAGATCTGTCAATTAAATCTACTTATCAACCAGTTGACAAAATTGTATGATTGTTAGTCAACTAAGAGTTTATTTGGTTGAGGACAGCCCTTATGCTTACATGCTGTATATTCATAAAATAAATCTGATTTAAATAAATTAAGAAAAACTGAGTTGGTGAACATGGGGGGCTGACAGCTCACTTTTTGGCCCTTGGGCCCAACAGCAGTTCAATCCGGCCCTGGTGGGAGAATATTTCATCATAAAAACAGGTAGATTATCATGCAATCTCCAAAAGCGGCTCCCCAACACAATATGAACACAGTTGTCCGCATGAATCCGGATCAAGGTGGATCAAAGTGAATCTCTGCATCAACATGAAGCAGCTGTTCACACCACTGGTTCAGAGGTGAGGGGGCTTTACATGATCCTCATGTGTTGAGAGTGGCCCGCGTGCCCTCCTACCTTCAGATCTCTTACCTTACAACAATATCCACAATCCACGGCTGGACCAAAACACCAAAAGAAATCCCCAGTCGGCCCTTCAGATCTCCTGAGCAGATGCCTGTGGGTGGTGTGATACCACTAGGGAGGCTCAGACCTCATACAGTCCGGCCCTCTCTTCACATCTGTCCCGAATTACGGTAGGCACTTTACTCCGTCAAATCCCAGCTGTTTAGGGATTTTCTGAGTTGGTGCAGAGCTGGTTTGATCAGGGCTGTGTTATGTGGGAAGAGGCCTTAAAATCATATTTGAGAAGAGTCAGTACTTCTGTGTGTGTGAGCATGGAACTGAATGTGTTTGTAAATGCCTTAAAATCGTTGCTTTTCCACACATTTCTGACCAGTTGCTGTGGGATCACAGCCCAGGAAAATAAAAGCTGTCCGGAGGAAGAAACTGAGTAGATTAGATAACCAGTGTTGGGACACAATATGGTGAGCTCACTCTTTCTCAGCGTATTTGAAAAAGCAATCATCTCGTAGCATGGGATGGCGGAATAACACGTTTTGTTTTCGGATGGCTATGATATCCAGACGCTTTGTTGCAGACAGACAACCGTGTTACCGAGCAGTAAACAAGGAGCACATGTTCACGATCACTGCCCGCCAATACCCCAAATGTTGACGATGGTTTCCTGCTGTTGTTTCACAATTTTGTCGGAGGCGGCCGTGATGGATTGAGGAATGTAGCACAGAATCAGTTTTTGTGTTTATGTTACACTGTGGTGGCAATTGTTTGGGTTTCAGGGCAGCTCCTGTGGCTCTGTGAGATAGATTCAGATGATGCAGTGACCACTGGATACTGTGGAGTTCCTAAAATAATCCTAATTGTAGGTCTGCGGATGGATTCTGATGGGAAATGGACAATTTTGGTCCATGAGGCCCACAAATGCGCAGTTATTATAGCCGAGCCAAGTTTAGCACATTCTTTTTGTATGAAAAAAAAAGCCAGCCAGATAGAGTAAAAACAGCATAAAATCATTCTTTGGCATTCTCTTTTTTCAGAGCGAGCCATCCAAGGTGATGTTAAATGAAATCCGTCTGGAAATGGTTTCACAACCCCTGCATCTTTTAAACCGGCCTGGCAGGTTTTCTCTTTTGTTGCAGAGGAGAAAGGTTAAATATCAGTTATTTGTCAGAAGAGAACAGTGGCCATAAATTAGAGCGATCACAGAGAGGATTGTGTTTGCCAGGTGGCACCGAAACCCCCCCTGATGGTAATCTGCCTTGCCCATGCCAAGCTTTAAAAGGTGGCCACACTCGCTACATTGGGATCGCTTCAATTACAGCCTTCCAAAGCCCATTACCTGCTGATCTATTTAAAGCTACTGTAGCAAGCCTCTCTCCACAGCCGCCTTTGATGTGAGCCTCACCTCAGTGGAAGTTACTTATACAATATACCATGTACACTGATTGGACATAATGATGGGGACATGTAGGCTTTTCAGACAGGTCTGCAGTTACAGTTGCTCTCACAGAGTTTATGTCCTCTGTTTTCCTTTCTATTTTTCCTGTAATTTGGGATTTTTAGCAGACTCCCTCCAGTATTTTTCAGACTTAATATGTTTGAATTTGACTGCTTATTAATAGACCTATGGAGTAAAATACCATATTTTTTCATTAATTTTTCCCTTTTTTATATGGCTGTGTGGAGCAGGATATTAAAATGTATTTAGAACATTGTCGGAAAGTAGCAAACTAATGGAGATAACATAATAGAAATACAGACAAAAACTCAAATTAACTAAATTTATACTTTCTTAATGGATGGCTAATGATCTCAATATCACAAAAATCCATTCTACATGGTTCTGTTTTTAGACAGGAAAATTATAATGTAAATCTATTTAAATATATTCTACTTACTTTTTTGGGGGGAAAACGCTTATTCACTTTCTTGTCAGGACTAAGATTAGAATATTGATACTACTCTCATATTTGTGTCTTTTAAATGTGAAGCTACAGTTGGGGGATGCTTAGCTTAGCTTAGTTTAGCATAAACACTGGAGACAGCTAACCTGTCTGAAGGTGATAAAATCTGTCTCCCAGAACCTCCAAAGCCCACTAATTAACATGTTGCATCAAGTTTTGGTGTTATGGGAGGTTGTGTGCTAGACTAGAGGGAGGAGCTGGTAGGTGGAATATTTTACCCTCGGAACAAGCCAGCATAGCTGTTTTCACTTGTTTCCAGTCTTTATGCTAAGCTACGCTAACTGTCTCGTGGCTGTAGTGGCTGAGTGGCGTCAATCACCTGGTGTAACTTTCAGGAAGAAATCAAATACGTGTACTTCCCCAAATGTCGAACTGTTCCTTTAAATATGCACCAATCACAAATGAGGAGCTATATGTAAACAAATGCAGAGGAGTAAGAGGAAGATTTTCTAGGAACAATTCAAATATGGTTTGTGCCAGATGGACTGCATCTCTATCAAGATGTCCCTGATATTTCACTTTAGTTTATTTTTTTATAAATTGCCCAGACTCAGCTTATCCAATTTCCTGCTCTGCTAGAAATCCAGCCACCGCCTTGTATAAAATGCCACTCTTAAGATTCATGAATTCATGTGAGAGCTTACCCAGGTTTGTATGGTTCGCTGGCTAGAGGAGCAGAGAGAGATACCAACACAAACCCTCTCCCACACCTACAGAGTCAAGATGGTAGACCAGAGATCTGGGGTTATTGGGGAGCAGCAGCAGCAGCAAAAGCCCACAGCGGGCATCGCTCCTCACCGAGCTCAGAAACCCGCTCAGACTCCAAACCACAACTGGCAAACCGAGCGGTGACATCAGCGTCTCTGCACCGCATTTCAGCGCGCTGCACATGAGCTGCATGTGTGCGGCGCAATTGAAAACAGACATGGCCAGGCCGTTGGGGTGCAGAGCGGGGCGGTGCAAGCAGCGTGCACTCTGTGAGCACAGGGAGCCAAGGAAGTGTTGACCTTCAGTGATACTGAGCAGATGCCAGCGAGTCGCAGGGCCAAATCAAATGATATGGCCTTTTTTTTCCTAGCTACTGTATCACAGCAGTTAGAGTATCTCATATCACTCCCATTGTTCTCGTCAGGTTCCTCCTCACTTTTTACTCGACTTTAACATGTCACGTTGGCTATAACCTCTGAACGTCTCATTCCATTGGACAAACTGTCTCTTTGACTCTATTAAGTCATTACGGATGTTTTTCTCCGTATAGCAGTGGATACAGGATATGTAAAGTCAACAACTGCAACAGTGGCTGGCTTTACAGGAGAGGAGATAATCATCTAGTAGGTAGTTTGAAAGTTAAGCTGACTTAATGTAAACATGATCATTATTGTTGCAGCTCTTGCCAACGGGACACATTTAACAGCTGTGATCAGGCAAAGATGTATTTCAAGGGTATCTTTGTGGGACAAGACTTAAGACCATCTGTGAAAATCTGGCAACTTCCTCAGGCCTCAGGTTCACTGTGTGATATTTTCATGTACTGATTTTTACGCCTGCCTCCTCTTAGTCAGTTAGTCAACCAAGATTTCTTTGGTGAAATAGCCGTTTTTTTATGCTTTTTTTCATGCTGAGTGACATATTTCCAAGAAACGTACAAGCACATCTCTGGTAAACACAATAATTAAAGTGGTGTTCCTTGATGGTTCTGTTGATCTGTCGATTAAATCAACTAATCAACTGACGTCTCTGTGTCCTGGTTTGGACTGCGCTAGCCGCTATAGATCTGGTTCGGATGTATCGGGTGAAAGGGACTTTCTGGTCTTTTCACTTTCATTTTCCTTAATACTGTATGTAGAAATTAATATTATTTACACTTTGATGGCGATTGCCGTAGTAACTAGACCTGAGTTTCTCTCAACCAACACATCCAAACCAAGCAAATAGAGGATAGTGCAGTCCAAACAGAGACATCCGTTGACAAAATCGTATGATTGTTAGTCAACTAAAAGTTTCTATTGTTCAGGACAGCCCTAATGCTTAACTTGTTGTTTATTCATAAAATAAATTAGATTGAATTAACTTATTAACACACTGAGTTGGGGAACACAGGGGGGCCAACAGCTCACTTTTTGCCCCTTGTCCCCTCCAGGATTTAAATCCGTCCCTGGTGGGAGAATATTTCATCATAAAAACAGGTAGATTATCATGCAATCTCCAAAAGCAGCCCCCCTACACAATATGAACACAGTTGTCCGCATAAATCCGGATCAAGGTGGATCAAAGTGAATCTCTGCATCAACAGATAGAAAATCATCTAGTCGGTAATTTAAGAGTCAAGTTGACTTAATGCAAACACAGTCATTATTGTTGCAGCTCTCGCCAATGGGACACATTTAACAGCTGTGATCAGTCAGAGATGCGTTTCAGTGGTCCGACACTAGGCAGTCCACTGAGATGATTCCCTCTGTGGGAATACACAACCCAGGGCTGACAGAAGCCTACCAGCCTCCCTGAAGTTTCAGGGGAATTCAGTTGTACGCAACATCTGTGTCAATATTTTGGAGGTTTTAGGGTCCGTTCTTTCTTAAGAGGTGGAGAGGGAGTATGACTCTCAGCTCTGATGGCCTGGAGCCAGATGGGTGAAGAGCAGGTTTTTTGGGCAAACCTAAACAAAGAAGTGGAACAAAGTTTGATCAAATGCTGTAAATAACTTTTTTATATAATAATGGTGTAATACACAAAGAATAATTTGTCTCCTGCAATATAGACGCCATGGTGGAAATTCCAGCAGATACGTGTATAGAGTTAATTTTCAACAACCTGGACTGAGATAACTTTCTTTAAAATTGATTTCAATGATTAATCGATTATTGAAATCAGTGCGGATTAATTTTCTGCTGACAATTTATTAATCAACTAGGCTAACTGTTGAAGCTCTGCACATGATACCAGAGAGAAAGAAATCAACGTATTCTTATAGGTGTTAAATTGCAAAACAATATGTTGCGTGTGCATATGCCACACATACACTGTATAACATAAAGAGAGATATAATTAGATATGTGTGGAGGTGAAGGTCAGCTCATATACATTATTATTTGCAAGCAATCAACCCTATATAAGTGGGCATCAATCATTTTGATTACAGCCATGGTAATTACAGTATGTAAATGATTTCATAATTAAATTCCTGTAGTCTGCCTACTTATGGACCAGACAGACAGACAGATTAGGCTACTCTGTCTTGAAAAGCTGAGAGTGAAGTGTCCCTATCTCTGAGCAGCATCCAGCTGCCTCCCCCGCTGGAGAAGAGGGATGTTTCCTCGCTGCTGTGCTGTGGGCGAGTGAAGAGGGGCTGTTCCCTCAGCAGATCCCAGCTCAGTCCGTCCACAGCAGCGGCGGGTATGAGCGCGGGGGACCAGGAGGCGACGCGACGACGCATTTCACAGGTAAGAGTGGCTCCAGCTCGAGCGACACACCGTCTTTAATTCAGGCTCTCTCTCTCTGGGGTATTTTTTTTTTGTGTGTGTCTTTTTTCAATTTCACGTCCCATGCGCTCGGCCGAGGAGGCGCGCGCGCTGCTGCTGTGAGACACAGAGGCTGAGAGTCGCATCTGCTTCTGCGTTCAACATTTCCAGCGGTCCCTCAACTTGCAGCCCGAGCCCAGCTACCTCGGCTCTCTCCCCGGTCCGGCTTGTCTCTGCCTCCTCCGGTCGGGATAAGAGGATTTGGGAAAACACACTCTGCCACTTTCAGGACGCGACATTAGAAGGTGAAGGAGTAGGAGGAGAGCGGTGTTTATTTTTTTTTCCTTAACTTGAAGCGTGTGCGGGGGCGACTGCCACTGTTTGCGGACGCGCTCCTATCAGCTGAAGGTTAAAGATTGCTGATGGAGCTAGCCGGGCTAGCGTTAGCCCCGTTATGTGCCGTCCCCCCTCTGCTTTGGAAGAGAGGCCAAACTACGTCCCAATTACGCAGCTGTATGTGTCCTAGCTGTCGAGCAGAGGAGCGCCAGTAAAGGTCTTAAGTGTAATACTGCGGCCATGGCTTCCGTGGGACTCTAAACATCTAGTACTTGTATAGGATTTTTTTTTTTTAACTTCTACAATTGCTCTGACTTAAATTTCCTCAGCGGCATTCCATCCACGGTGTGCTGTTAAAGGCGACAGTGAGCAGCTGGAGTTATAAAACAGAGCTATCATTGAAATACAGTCTGCATAGTGGGTCACCCATCCACCGGAATGAACCATGCACCTATACTGAACCGTACCAGGTCTCAAGTCTTTTCAAAACTGGTATTCATTTTATTCCGTTCCTGTAACGGAACCTTAAACAGATGCAGATGTTTTAACGGGGTTCGGCGTGGGTTCTCCCCGCATCCGTGAACTGCGCTCGTCGGGGGCTAGGCTAGGAAGCTACACGGCAGCAACCTGCAACGGAACCAGCAGGGCTAGCATCATGCCGAGCCTGTCAATCATTTCGTAACGACATGATGACAAACAGTCGGGTCCGGCAACGTGTAGCTCTCGGTTCTGCCCCCGGACGCTTAGGAGCACCAAATGGCGATGGAAACGGAACGAGCTGCAAATAGCCCCTTGGTCAAATGGTATGCCAAGTTTAGGTCGCTTTGATGTTTGCATGTTGTCACTTTGTCACACCTGCTGTTTGCATGATGATGATGATGGCTGCTGCTTGACCTCTCTTCTCCTTCCCCCCCCTCATGCAGCCTCCTGCACGCAGCGCCTTTTGCGAGCTTGCATGCATATATGCTGTGAAAACAGGCATCCTGCTGCCAGTTTGCACAAATTGGTAAATAATATGATGTGCTTAAGACTTACGTTTTTGATTATGAACGTTGAACTCGAAAAAGCTTCTTTTTTTTTTTTTTTTTTATTTTTTTTTTTTTTTTTTTTTACAGCGTAGTAATATTTAATAGCCTACAAGACTGGATGGATTAAACACTGCACTGCTCTTTACTTGCACCTCACATTATGTCACAGCGTTTGCAGTTGCTTAATGGCTTTAATTTTAGAAGGTCTCGGACATAAATTGTTACTGTCACTTAGGGACCTCTAGAGGCCAGATTGTCAAAGCCAAGATTCCACCTGATCGGTTCAAGTTCAAGATGATCACTTAGTTATGTTGTTGCGGTGAACAAATGGAGCATCATCATCTCAAGTAGGTGTAGTTTTTCCTGTTTTATCTCCACGTCTTATTTGGGCTGCTAGGTCACGGCCTCAGGTCTGATTAATGTGGGTTGTGTTAGTATTTATGAAAGTGCTATTAATGTTGCCCCGGAGTGATCTGCTCCTTCTTGCCAAGACCTTTCGTAGCTCAGTGAGCTTACATCCAAAGCTGTTGGTAAATGTCAGTGAAGAAGCGTTTTCCTGACAGCGTGCAGGATGTGCAGATAAAAAAAGACAAAATAGTGCTAAAACACACAGCCCAGACCAGCACCAGCTAATGTACATTTTCACAGGAAAGGGTGAGATCTTAGGTGCTTGTGCGTAGGCGCATGTGTGTTACGTGGTAGGTCTTTCGCACATCCTTGAGACCAGGATGGTGTGTGAACACAAGGCCCTGCTAGATGCCCCGAGGAGAGGGGGGGAGGTATGGTGGGATGGGGAGCGTGTTAAGAAGGGAAGCAGCTCATTAATTCCTTCCAGCAGCGGAGGAAAGGGTTGGTCAGCGAAAAAACTGGAGGGGCCCTCCACGGCTATGAAAATGAGTCATACCAATTCAACTTTCAGGAGTGGTCCAAACAGCCAGCGATAAGTGTGGGCCGGGTTGAGTTCCTGGTGTTGAAGGCTAGACTTTCTCTTTCCAGCAATTGTGTGTGCAGTGGTTGTTTTAGGGTTTGACAAATTATCTTTCCCTCTCAGTCTACTCCCTGTCTATCTTCACTTTTATTTCTAGGTCAAGTGAAAAATAAATATATATATATATTTTTCTGTCGTTGGGTAGTGGCCAAAGCCCTTGAAAGTCATCCGATGTTTGCCCGGCTACAGGGATCCCCTCGGAGGTCCTGCCTGATGTCACGTGTGATGTCAGAGCAGAGGTGACGCAGGCAGGAGGGAGGAGGGCGGCAGACGGAGCCAGACGCCAATGTGTGAAAGCCACTGACATCTGCCAGTGTGCCTCTCTCAGAGTGAGAGTGCAGGGCAGAGAGTGTGATCTACGTACTGTTGTAGATACCGTTACGTCCTAGCCGGTTGATGCTCATGTGTTTGGCTGATTGCATTGTGATGTCTGTGTGTCAATTGTATGCCGGTGCGCTGATTTAACCCTGATCTAGATTTTCATGCGTTTACTTTTCCACGTTCACCATCCATGATGACAACACTTTACTTCCCTTGCGTGGGAGAGCCTTTTTCATCCCACCTGTAATCTGCATCACAGTCATCTGTCACCATAATTCTGCTGTTGCCACGTCCTGTCAGCTGCCTTTAGATATCCCACTCTAGATGAGCTTAACCGGCCTTAATGAGGCATAGTCTCTTGGATTGGTAAAATATATTGACGTTGGATTGTTTATTACCCTTTACTGCAATAATACTGTGCAGGAGGCATGCAGAGTCCATCTGATTAGCAGGAAGCCAGAGCGTGCTAACCCCTTTGATCACTGTGTTTCTGGCTGATAAACCATGCCACTGTCATCTCTAGCAAGAACCCGGACCTTGACAGACACTAATTACCATGAATCCAGTTTGGCATGCTCAGAAAACAGCATGGGTTGGGAGCAGTTCAGTGCAGGTGAAGCCCAGTGTGCTGCAGAACAGTGCCTCGCTGAATTACCGTGACTAATAACCCCTCCTTTATGTTTGGTCTTTTGTTCCTCATATGAAATGATAAATCTTTTTTCCAAATGTTGGCACGAGTTGCTGCGTTTTGGAGCAGCTTCCTCCACATGCGAGTGTTTGGATGCATTCAACAGGGAAATCTCATGACGTCAAATCGCTACATTTTCAGCTGAACTAAGCTAAGCCCGCCATACAATGGGAAATGAGTCCATTGATATGAAAACCCTAGCATCTTCTTACTGGTTGCTGCGTGTATTTGCCTTGTGAGTTAATGAGCTATCAGCCATAATGTTTTAGTGCGTGAGCCGGTTGTTATTGAACATTTTCTTTGGATCGAAACACTGATGCTGCATTAGACAAACGTTTGGCTGGACTACTTTTTGACAGTCTGAAATGAATCAGAACCAGACCATACTGTTTCAGACCACAATGTGTTGGAGTATGCCCCCCCCTCCCCCTCCCCTCCCCCTCCCATCCTGCCTTTGATTTCGCTGCCAGTGGAGTCCGACAGTAATAAGTTTTGGACTGAAGAAATGCAGCGGGAATATCTTAGCAGGCCCACATGCTATTGTCTGAGGGCTGCCATTCACAAAAGCAAAACAACCGTTGCCATGGGATGTGCTCGACAAAATAATGTAAGTGGGTGTTTTTTTTTGGCTAGACCTTTCCACATGAGCTAATTGACTCGCAATGCGCGGGGGCCCTGCCTGTTTCTACTCTCTCTTCTTGGAGGGCCCGGACGCTAGTGAAAGCACATGGGTTGCAACGTGGTGATGAGCTGTGATGGATGGCGAAATCCTTTTGTTGTTGTTATCCATCACTTAAACAGATGCTCACTTGTTAGTTTACGGACCTGTTCCAGAGAGAAGTTTAATTTGTCATCGTTGCAATGGCTCATAATTGCCCTAAACTACAGTTGCGTATTTCCTGAGCGTAGTGGGGGGTTTTTCTGATTGATGTGACCTAAGCTTATATGCATATATTTTATGTTGCTGAGTTACAGTCCACCTGAAATGGAGAACATTGTGCTTTTCTAGAGGTCAGCATGGGTAAAATGTGGCCTGTGGTGCCTGTTTATTCCTCCGGCTCCAGCCCAAAAACAGGCCTCACCAACTTCTCTCCACGGGACAAACAGGAGCCCGCAGAGAGCCTGATTGGAAACATTTGCGACACCGTCGGCTTTCCTCCTCCCCCCCCAACAACGACTCACTTCCTGAGGAAGGGAGACGGCCCCTCCGCTGGACACAATGATGTCACATAGATAAACAATCTGCGGAGCGTTGCTGTTTGCTGAATGTGATGGGCTGTCATCCCTGAGAAACCCCTTGTGCGTGCACAGTCCTAACAGATGCAGGCCAGAGACTAGCCAAGTACACACCCACTCGGGTCAGTTGTTGTAGATCCAAGGAGACTGGGAACAATGTGGTGGAGAGGTGCAGCTCTGGTGGAATATTTTTAGGAAGAGGGCTAAACGTTTCTTTTCTTCCAGGCTCTGGTGTTAGAGATTCCTTTTTGTTGTGGTGTTTTTCGTGCCTGGGCCGGTTCAATCCAGACTTGTTTTTGTCTGTAGTTCGTCACTTTTGGGAGGGGTGTACTATTTTAACACATGTCAGTGTGTTCTTTGGAACAACATTCATAACTGTTACTATTTGTTTTGACCACAGTGCAGACCATCTTCTGTTTTTGTGCTTTTTGCTTTTTATACAGTATTTTTATTGAATGTCATGGTTGCTAACTATCTATAAAGTTTATTTACATAATCCGTAACCCAGCCCTGCAATCTGGACTATTTACTAACACCCTCTTACTCTGCGTTTCTGTCCTCCCCCGAGGCCTGATCTAGGTCTCCGTCATGCATTGTCTGCCACCCATGCTGTCCCTCTGCTTCCATTCCTCTCCACCTCCCCACTATGCCCTCATCTCAGTTGGGCCATGAATAAGGAGCTGACACCAAACTGTCAACCTGCAAGCCGTCATGCCCCTGCATCGTGCCGCTGGTGTAGCCGCCAGTAAGGGCACAGCCCCCCCGTCACGCAGCTAAAAAAAAATGCTTGTACCTGTTTTCAATAAACAAGCCGTGGCCTTGACAAAAGTTCACTTGACCCCAAAAGTGTCCGTCTTACATATTGCGCTGCGTAGTAAATGTGACTGGTGTTACAGTAGTAGCGTACAGTGGCTGATTAGAGAAAACGTGGAGGCTGGTGTGAGGGTCTTCTGTAGGGAACCGCCAGCCCCCTTGTGGTTCCTTTTTATTTTTAGCTTACTTTGCTGCATATGTTATCCATAAACTCTATCATTAATTTCTCTCTTTGAGTGAGCCGTGTCATTAAAATACAGCAGATCTGCCCCCCCCATCCCCCACCGAACCCCTGAGTTTCCAAATCCAAGAGCCTGTAATGCCAGTCTTTTGCACAGAAGACGGCATTGTAGCGAAACACAATGTTGTTGTGTTTAGGGGGATGAAAGCCGACCATTGTTGCATACCGTTGCTTGAATCCGAGGTTTTATTTGATATCAAATGGGTAATTCCATTGCGTAACAGCATTAGCAGCATTTAAACGGGGCCTGCCATGGGAAGGAAGGAGCGGGGGGTGGGGTAGTGGCGGAGGACTGAATGCGGGCAGGTCACTTTACAGGAGGAAATCCTCGCTTTTACTGATGATGGAGATAATCCTCATTTGGTGATGACACCAAGAGCAATTGCCTCAGATTAAGGGTTTAGCTTGATAACACAGCATATGGATGCGCAGATAAAACAGGTTAATGTGCAACGATCATAACAAAAGTGAATTATCATATTAATGAACATAGCCCTTGACCTAAGGCTCACTAAGGCTAATTAAGCCTTTTGGCTGGTTGGAAGGATAAGCTTCATCTACAGGGAGAAAAAGATGGCGATACCAATCTGACTGATCGATCTGATACGGGCTTCTCCAACGCTGTAAGGACCCCTGGTGTTGGTTCTTAATTTAAAGCATAGTAGAAAACAGTTTACATTTCAAATAAACATTGCTGTTCATCAAATGAGTTTGAATACTCTGTTATGACAAATGACCACAAATATTACCACCTTGGTTCCATCTTGCCAGCATTTTTCAGTTTTTCAGAGACACTATGTTATTGAACATAGTCACTGGCCTGTTGCCCAGAAAGTTCAACTACAGTTCATGAAATAACAGTCTGTGACAAACTGTGCATGTCCCAAGTCTGCATGCTAGCGAATGAGCAAAACCAATCCCCATTTTTTTGTTGTATCGACATTGGTCACAAGAATCCTCCCCGACCAAACTCAGAGCCAGCCTCTCCTTTAGGAGATTAGTCAAAACACAAATGGAAAGAGTTAAACTCAACAAAAGTATTAACTGGGTAAGCGCCAAGAGTCAATCCTCCAAAACTAACAGGTTTAAGGTTTTAAATGAAAAAGATAATCGTATTAGAGAGCCAGACGTACAAAGAGAGCGGCATTTCACGCTCTTGGATCCTGTTAATCACCTAGTAGGCTATCCTAGGGTTCAGGTACAAGGAGGAGGGAGGGAGGGAAATAGAGAGGGGGTAGCGATGCTGCCCTCTGAGTCAGGACTCCTCTCATAGATGGATTTTGTCATCTCTATGGGACTATGGCTAAACAAATGCTAAGAAGCACAACAAATGCTAATCTGTTTGCAGCTGAATACATTTGGGCGAGGCTGCGTCGCCGGTCTGTTTTTTTCAAAACCAAAAGCAAGCAATCGGGTTGTGCCATTAAACGATCATAGTGTGTGATTGGCTTTTAAACTCTCCGTACAGCATTTGATTCTGGCAGCGAGTCTGGCGCTGCTGTTCCTGAATGCCATTTCTTATTAAGGACAGCCAGGTTGTTGGCAGTATGCTCCAGTGGAGAGTATTGAATGAGTGGGCCGCAGTAGCATCTGTCCTGTTGACAAGGTAGGAAGCATGACTTCATCAAGGGCGTTACATCATGAGCAGATGCACCCTGGGTATCACCAATTCAATTCTTCATCAGTCCTTGATACTAATACTTATAGCCTAGTCATTTTTGGAGGGCAGAAAGCAAAAGTCATAATGCTTGTTTACCTTTATAATGTTGAAGATTATTAGGATTTATTCAGTGTTGACAGCTATTCCACCTTCAAGCCTAATTAAAACACTGTCAGCATTGGTGTGGAGTAATTCATTAATTAATGCTTATCTTCTCAATTGTGAGGTATTGTGTAGTTTATAAAGTGCCAAGAACTAGTGAAAATGTCCATCCCGTCAGTACATGGCTTGTTTTGTGCAATCAGTCAGAAACCTGAATGTATTCAGTTGCCTATCACAGACCAAAATTCACATTTGAGGGCAACAGGAAATCATGAAATCTTTTGGCATTGTTGCTCAAGAATACATACTTAACAGATGAATTTGTGTTGATCGGCAAATCATTTTAACTCTACAAACAAGACACATCGTAAAAGACGGCATTGGCGTGTTGAATCATTCCTTTAGTTCCTTTCGGTTAAGATATTCTGTAATTTTCTGAAATGAAGGTAGTACTTCTGGAATATGCGTACCAGTATCCCAGACTGCTATTTTTTTTTAGGGCATGCAGCTGAAAAAATGTCCTCATCCCTTTAAACTGTAACCAGAAAATACCTTTGAGATGAAGAAAAGATGTCGAGAGAGAGGATGCGGAAGAGGAACACAATCCCCCAGTTGCCTCATTGATGCAAAACATGAGCAGTGGTTGGCTGCTAACAGCTACCTTGCAGCCACTGCATGGAAGTCTACAGGGAGCCCATTGTAAACAGCACCAGCAGCTCTCTGAAACTCCTGTTGCCGCTGATCATCAGGCTGTTTAGGGTTGTTCTTGAGGGCATTTGTTTACCTCCCCGTCCTCCTAAGTTCTGGACATAGATGGGTTTGGTGCCGGTGATCACCGAGTCAGATGGAAAGAGGGTTGTTGCTAGGAGGGCTGGAGAAGAGAGGAGGGAGGGTCGGGCTGCTGGGAAGGCGGTTGATCTCGGTTTTGTCGTGGCGGCTCAGAATTTGGCGGTCTTTATTCTTTGTTTCATCCTCACAACTGTCCTTATGGGTTTGGACCCTTGACAGAGAACTGGACACGGGTAACGGGTATAATGGTTTTAGCGTCACCCTCTTTTCTCTGTCTCTCTTCTTGTCTCCTCATGTCGTCCGCCTCTCTCTGTTTTTTCCCCCAGTGATGGCCTCAGCTGCGCAGCTGTGACGGTGATCCTGCCGCTGCACGTAGCGGAAGAAGCAGAGACGCCTTGACAACCAACCTACCTTCCTCTCTCTCTCTCTCTCTCTCTCTCTCTCAGAAAAAAAAAGGTAGAGAGGAAAAAGAAAACACACCAGCATAAACAAATGCGACCATGTACAGCGTGGAGGACCTCCTCATCTCTCATGGATACAAGCTGCCCAAGCATACCACCTCCTCCTCCACCCCTACCCCAACCCCCGCGTCCTCGTCCCGCCAGGCTCCCTCCTCCTCACCGCCATCCTACAGCAAACACCATGAAATCCTGGAGAACAGGCCCGGCCCCAGGACAGTGAACGGCTACGAAAGAGGGCCCGGGATGCCTTACGGGAACGGTGGCGGAGCAAGGCAGCCCCAAGCGTACGGCAGCGGCTGTCCCAACAACAACAACAACGAACCCAGGGACAGAGGCCCGTCCAGGCGGGAGGGCGAGAACCGGTGCCAAATCGACACCCACTCCTTGGGAGAGTCGCTGACCTCAGACAGCGGGTAAGACAGAGTCTGTGCCGTACCTTGAGACCAGTGATGTGGTCCTGTCTGATCGACCCTTTTGCATGCCCTATCACGATGGACCGAAGTTTGTCTTCGATCTTTATTGATGAATGACACAATGTTATGCTGCTTTCATGGAGCAGGTTCGTGAAAATATATACCTCATCACAGAGTTTTGCATTGGGATTTTGCATAGCATCTTAAATGGAACCGTCTAACACTGCTGCTCAGTCCCTTCTGCCATTTCAGTCTTGCTTCTGTCTTTTCCCTGGCATTCAGTTCAGCTCTATTCCCTTCTTTCCTCCACTTCCTAATCAAGTCTTGGGAAGGGGAGGAGGGATATTGTGCGTTGGAGTCTTAATCTGCCACATGGGAGCTCGGAGTTGTAATCAAAGCAGCTTTTGGGCAAACCTATGAGCCCCATTTGAGCGTGCCCGATCCTACACACACAGCTTGCCAGGTTTGTCAGGATACCCCCTTACCCATTCTGCCCTCAAACATAACCAATCTACCTAACCCACTTCCACTGTTTCACAAGTATTATACCTACTTACATAATGCATACCCCATCAATAATACAGGATTCGCATAGGGTGTATTTAAATATGTATATGGAGGATAGGCTATATTTAGCTTAGTCTGGCGTTATGCAATTGAAACCCTCCTGGGTAGGGACTGTATGATATTACCAGAGATATCGCGCGGCTGCAGCCAATCTGTTTTTTCCTGAAAACAGGATTGTTTAATTTGCCTATTTGCACCAGTTCTGGGGGTGAGTGTGCTGTAACTGAGACAAAGTCAATACAGCTGTTCTCATGTCCACACACAAATTAGGCAGGCTTGTCAGAATTTTTTCCCTTTTTCCTTACATTTTGTTTGGCTGACTTTCTCTTTTCCCCCTAATCCCTTTTTGCCACCAGCCAGTGACAGAGCATCTGAAAATAGTCAAATGACCTTGAATAATGTCAGTGGTTGGTGTTTGTGGTTGTTTTTTTTCACTTTACGCTGCTATTCTTTGAGACGAGTAATCCGCATTTTCATGTCGCCACTCTGCCAGTGCTATCAGAGCATTCTGTTGGGAATGTGGGAATTGCTAAGACATATGTTCTGCGATTTCAGTCTGTTATTTGTTCATCCTTCTTTTTTCCACTCATCCAAATCCGTTTTGCCTGGCAGCTTTAGTTTAGATAAGAAACAGGCCTATCTTGGCACTCCCATTAGGCAGTGCTACTTAGACCCAATTAGGCTAATGATGGTAACCCATCTTACATAAGATGCCCTCAAATTCAGCAGATTGGCATGGCTAGCCCCCCTCCCATCCCCCAGCAAACATCTCTGGCCAGTGATGATCATGGATGGAAATGTCAAGGACGCTCAGTGGCCTCGGCCTTGAGGGGGTGTACGCATGTGCTTGCGTCTTGTTTGCGTTGTCAGTCAGTCAGTCACTCCACAAATAGCCTGAAATGATCGGACTGTATGCAGACACCCATCTCATCTTGTTGTAGCCCATCATGTCTGCCATCAAACATCCTCCCCAGAGATAAAGCTCAGGAGATTTCCTCGCACTGGTTTAGAGAAATGCTGCTCATTTTATCAGATTAGGAGCTAAAGGAAAGTGCAATACAAGGACTGTCAATGAAACGTCCTCTAAATTGTTGATTTGTCTTGGAGGACATCCAGGACTAACAGCCACAGTGTATCATTGTGTAATGTGTTCATTATGCTCCATGGAAAATCACAATTACCAGATGCTGCATTGTTATTCATGGACCTCTGTCTCCATCTAGTGGGAAACGCTTACTTTTTTTTAAATCTGTCCTCATTGGGGCATTATTTGTTGGCGTTTAATGGCCCACCACTATTGTATCTCAATGTTTTGATTATTGGATTTCTTTAATGTTTTAAAGTGCTCATAACTTTGCTGTGAGCAGCTTACCACATTGCTTTGGCTTATGTCTAAATCAGATATAAACCAAAATAACTTAAAGGTCGGGTTATGCTTGAATCAAAAGTAGTTGCGACACACAGTCTGACCATTTCTGAAGGAAAAAGTGTTTATAGCTGTTCCAAACTGCCATGCTCCAAGGCTGGTTAGACAGCCTGCCATCATCAATCAAATACGGGGATAAAAGTAGACACTTTGGCTCAGTCTTTCATGAAAAGAATTCATAGTGTTGAACACAAAAAGGGGCAGAAGTGATGGCGTAAAGAATGGAAAAACAAAAGCTTAAAAAGAAAGTTCAAACCCTTCTTACCTCTGCTTACTTGGCCAATTGCTGTTTAAACTGAGCTTGCTTGTCAGATTGTAACAAAAACCCAGCTCTGATGCGGGAAAGAGGTGGGGGCTTCAAACACTATTCAACCATCCAACAAGCACTTTGATTGAAGCATAACGACGCCTTTATTTGTGTGTTTCCTCACAGATTCTGTGATGGCACCAGAGTTCCTCAGTCGCAGTCCAAGGATGTGGCCTACTGGAGGAGGAGAGGCCAGGACTTCACAGTGCTACTGGACTATGCTGACCTAAGAGAGAACCATGGGGGAGGCCAGGGGGGTTACGGCAGGCCGGAGGGGTCTCAACAAGCAAGAGGCCAAGAGTTGTCTGCAGAGGAGCGTCAGAGAGCTGCTCAGGAGAGACAGCGCTGGGCAGCCCAGGCCCAGGCTCAGATGCAGGCCCAGGCCCAGGTCCAGGCTCAGTTCCGCTCTAGAGAGAGGGAAGCAGCTCTCCATCAGTGGAGGATGGCGAGCGATAGGAAGTGCCAGAGCCTGGGGACAGATGAGTGGCGTCCAGCTGTGAGCTTTGGCCACCAGCTGTCACAGAGTGAGGGTGAGCGTTGGGCACAGGAGCAGCAGAGACTCCATGCCCGGACACCCGAGGGTATGGTAGTCCATCCCAGGGCAAAAGCCAAATCCCAGTCCCTGCCCAGGATGCTGCAGCCTGAAAGCCTGCAATATGTGGACATAGACTCGTCCGGTCTGGAACTGTTCAGGCGGGTCAATGGACACCCACTATCACACCACGACCTTTACAGGCCACCCCGCTGGCCAGAGAACGGCAGGCCGGCCAGCGCCAACCAACTCTCAATGACACCAAAGCAACGCTTCACACGACCCCCCAGACCTCCCTCTTATGAGATGCACCAGCAGATCAGGGGAAGCTGTGAGATGTTGTCTGGTAGAGATTCAGTGATTCTCCAGGCCAGGGACAGAACCCCACTTCCAATATCAAGGACAGGTGACCCTCAACTGGACTATTTTGCACAGGACTCTGGACCTCCAGGATACATCCCTCCCCCATCATATAAAAGAGCTCCTTTAATGGGAGGGGGGCGAAGGGGATATGGTGAAATTGCTCTTGACTACAGGTAAATTAGTCTTTTTGTTTTCTTAATCTTAAATTAGACATTTTTCTCTTTCACATAAATTAGCCGTGCTTCTAAATTCAACACTTGAGGGGCAACTTCACAAAAGAATTGCGTGGCTTTTGCAACCTCTAGAAGCTGCCAAGCACATATCTTCTTTGTCCTACTGTGCTTTTTGCACGTGTTTGAATTAAGTTATGTGCATAAATTTAACAGTGTTTTACATGTCCATGCAAATGAGCCTCATTGCAAAAACAGTCAAGTTAACAAAGATCAGCACTTATAGCCACGAGCAGTGACAGTGAAATAATTAGCGTCTTTAGAGAGTTTGAGGTATCTGAAGAGCATTTAAAAGGGTTTTCCACTCAATCTAATTTATTTTGGGATGCAGTGACAGTTCATTTAGTTTCATGAAAAATGTATAAATAGAGCTTCCCCTACATGTCATTTTTGAAAATACACGTGGAAAGAAAATGAGAAGAAAATGAATGAAAAATAAGGTTATTATATAAACAAATACACAAATTACTACTAGTGGAACTCTTGTGAGCCCCTACTGACCCTCTCGCTCAGGCTGACTTTCACCCCTCACAACCGACGCATTGGCTTCATGCACACTTATACTTTGCCACATGCATAAATGAAACCAGATGCAAAAAGGGCAAATTGGAGTCAGCTGCAATACGTTGTGGGTGTGTTGCTCTAAAGTAACATGAGCAAATATCTTTTGTGAAATGGACTGTATGAAGGGCCAGATAACTGTTGCAAACGTTGCATAATTCATGGCGCTATCAGTGGCTGCAATCCGTTCTTCATGAATTTTCCCCTGAGTGTGTATGGTTGGCCTTTTTCAAGAGGCTGTAATGCTCTGTAGTGTAAACAGAGACTAAAATAAATCTTTAGTACACATAGGAAATGTATAGCTTAGAACGTTTAAGATTTTTTTATGAAATGATGTGTAGAAAATTATTTGAAGGACAGTAAAACTGAATAAGAGCATTGAAATAATATTTTAATTGTAGGAAAATTCACTCAGTGTTCATGACCACAGATGGCATAGCCCTTTAATCCTCTATGCCATGTTGCACCTGCATCTCAGATAATGCTCAATAACAAAGCATAATAAACTACCTACCATCATTTTTTATTTTTTAAAGCAGATTATGTTGAACTCTCTAAATGGGTTCTATGTTATGTAATAATAATAATGGAGAGGTTCCTGTCTTCTCAAGATCATTATTTGTTCTCTGATTATATTCATTGATATTTAGAAATGTCTGTTTTGTGCAACAAAGGTACCTTTACATTGTATTCTGAAATTGAGTGACAAGTAGTTTTTAACTTTCTAAACAGATACTGGATTAGAGCAATATCATTTGTGTAGCATTACTTGAATCATTTTTGAAGCCTTCACTCTTTACACTTTTATTGTTGCTAAGATAAAGTGCAACTGTGTTTTTTGACTTCTAGGTACAGAGGGGATGTGTACCAGCATATACAAGTGGCTCCAGATGGATCTCACTGGTTCACCAGACATCCAGCTGGTTCCTGGCCTGATCCCCAGAGAGAGAGGAGTATGAAGCAGCTTTACCCTGTATATACTACAGTGGAGCGCCCCGGTGGAGGGATACAATACATCCCCTTTGATGACCCCCGTATCCGCCATATTTCCTCAGCCCTGGGTGGCAACTCCCTGACGGACGCTGACAAGATCCGGCACATCCGTAATGAGCTTCCCAGTGTCACAGTGTCGGAACCTGCTTCCAGTGACAGTGCCTTTTTGCCCCCGCCATTGGGGCCTTTTATCGCTGCCAAACTGGCCGATGATGCTAACCAGACGTCTGCTAGCGACTTTGACAATGACAATAACAGGTGGCACAGTGATTTGCACAAAGTGGCTGTCGATAACTTCCCAGCAACTGACCAAAACTGCAACAGATATCCCAAAAACCAACGCCCTCCTTCATCTCCCTCGTCAGCCTTCCAGGCCCCATTAGCAAGAAGTTGTTCTCGTCAGGGGTCCAGCTCAGATCAGGTCTTTGCAGAAACCATCACCCAAGTGAAGAAAATTGTCCCAGATTCAGGGCCAGAGAACACTAAAAGAAGAGTAAGTGAGACCATCTTCTGCCTTGTGTCTGTCCCTGTTCACACACCAATCAACATTAGCAAAGACTTAGCGGCAGATCAGAACAACAATGAGACAATACCAAGCCTGACTGTCACCAACACAGAGACCTTCGCTGTAGGCCTCAAAGAGAGCCCCAACGTGCGGAGTAAGTCAGTGAATGAGATGCCCATCAAACCCCATTACTCTCACTATCACACCAGCAGCACATCCTCAATGAGGAACTACAAGAGGGCTCCTCTAAGGAAAGAGATATTAGATGCCTGGGCACTTCAAGCACGGCAAGATAAAGAGTTGTGCTATGCCGGGTCCTGGCCTGGAAACCAGTACCGTAACCAGGAGACCCAGACTGGCTCACCTTTGAAAAGTCCAGAACCCCAAAGTCCTCCTGGGGGACAAGAACCTGTGCCGTCCATCTCAGACACAACCACAGATAGTAATGTGGGACCAGAAAGTAGCTCTTCGTATGGGTACCCCATGGCAGGCCAGAAAAACCTTCATCCCTCCAGCAACAGTGCATTCTCCCGTCTCAGCCTCAGCCCAACACAACCTTCACCCTCCCAACCCACACAACAAGACCGATCCTCCCCATCGAATGCGCGGGATCAAGGAGAGCAGCCATCGTCCCCCAGGAAGAGCAACTCCAGTCCCCCTGAGAGTGCAGAGCAAGTGACCTTTGGTCAATTTCTTTTAAAGCCAGTGAACCGTCGGCCCTGTGATGCTATTGAAGAACTGGAGACCATTAATAAGGAGATGGAGGACACAATCAGCAAGAGACCCAATGGTGATCAGTGCATTGACGATCTAGATGGGGTGAACAAGGGATTAGATCCGTTTCAGTCAGGAGCACATTTCATTGCTGGTCTAGAACCAGGCAGGGAAGCAATCAGTCTTCCACCAATGCACATAGAAAAACCTAACAATTTAAAAGTCAGATCAAAGTCCTTGGCTTCTACCGCTGATCTAGACTCCATGGACATCAAGAGTGCTTTCTCCAGACCACAGGCCAACAACATACCATCAACAAATGATTTACCAATTCTCTCCAACCCAGGCCATAAAGACAGTTTCCTCCTGCCCTCACAAACACAACACAATGAGTCAAACCGGCTCTATAGGCAGGACATCCCAGTCCCTCAAGAGTCCTTGCTGAGAGATGTGGGGTTAACCGTCTACACAGAGACTCCTGGTGGTCCTGGAGAGCCAATGCAGCGCTCACTCTCAGTCCCATCTCCACTCGATCATAAGGAGTTTAGTCAGTCAGTGCAGCTCTCGCGGGAGAGCTGGACAGCACTTGTTAAAAATAGTGGTAGCCCCAAGCACAATACAAATAAAGAGCTTAAAGCTGAGGGAGAGACTGAGAGAAAGCCTAAATCAGTCAATGTTCCACCATTCAGGGGTGAGGTGAATTTAAGGATCTGTAGAACCAGGAGCGAAAGCAGCAGATCACCTCAGAAAGAGCGTTCCCCACATATCACCAGGCTGTCCAGGGAGGTTTCTTTTGTGTTAAATGATGATGATGGCAATGGGAGATATGCCATCTCTGAGCCTATGACCTACAAGAATGACTCGACCATGGCAGATAAGCACCTGGAGAACTTACTGATTCGGGAGAAAGCCAATTCTTTACCTGCAGAGGACCTCAGCAACCTGTATGAGGTCAAATACGCAAAAGGCATCCCTGAAAATGAGTCCATTGAGCAGAGGGCTGCCAGAATCCTGGGTATAGCTGTTCCAGTGGAGTCCTTGGGTGTGGCTGACAACCAGGACGATGTGGATACCACTGTGGTTGAGAAACTACACAGTCGAGGCAAAGAGACACAGCAGGTGATGGGAGAGTGTGAGCAAGTCAAAGATGAGACCCTGATTGTTCAGGGAGCAGAGACAGAGGAGGTCAAGGGTACAGAATCAGGAGAAGACCACAATGAAGGAGACAGACAAAAGCACAGCAGCAACCACAGTGATGGTGAAGACACTGAGATTCAGTCTCTGGTGGTACTGGACTTGCCCGAGTTCCCACCTCATACGCTTCCCCTATCCCTCCCTGTCACCCCTGCTGACAAGCTAGCACTCAGCACATGCAGTGTGGAGAAGAGGGGGCGAGGTGGAGCATGCAAACTAATCGAATCCTTGCAAGATAAGCTAACCTCTTCCGCTGTCTCATCTGCTACATCTATGGGCAGGTCAACCCCAGACAGAATGGCCCGCCTGAAAGAGCTGGACTCAGTGTCTCGAATAAGACGCCTCAGCCTCAAAGGTTCAGAGTCTGGAGGAGAAGTTGATTCTGAGGAAAGGGACGGTGACAGAGAGGAGAGTGAAGTTCAGGAAGTCACAAAGGAGGAAGTTGTGGAGCAACGAGAAGAAGAAAATGATAAAAAAACAGAAGAAGAAGGAAGGAAGGGAGAGGAGAACCCAGATGAGCATGAGACTGCACATAAAACACATGACAAGTTGGGAGATCCTAAAGAAGATTGTAAACCTAAAGAAGAGGAAAATGAAGGGATATGTGAGGAAGAGCAAAGACAAGAAGAGGATGCGGAAGACATGAATGTTGAGATTGCACTAAAAGCTGGAAATGAAGAGCATAAAGAAGTAGATGTTGAATTAAAAACAGGAGAGCCAAACGGAGAGGTGGAGCTCAAAATTGTGGAGGATGACAAAGAAAAGCCTTTAGAGACAGTGAGAGATGAACAGAATGAAGCAGAGGTCAGTAAAGGTGAGGCAGCTAAAGACGCTGAGGGAAAAAAATTGCCCAAACCAAAGCAGCGCACCAAGCTGAAGAAACCTCCTCTTCTTCCTAAACCTCGCAGTGTTCCCAAGAGAGAGATAACGCTGCCTCTCAGCTTCAGCACTGGGACCTGTGGCCCCTCGAATATGGAGGATGAGGAGGTGCTCTCTGTATCAGGTGGGTACGAAAGTGTTTACTACGGGCATTGTATTCTGTACACACAACATCTGTTGCATGTCTGTCCGTCTTAGAAAAAGGGGATTCCTCATCAGTTGCTCTATCTGAGGTTTCCCCCATTTTTCCTAATTGTTTTGTGCTTTCTTTCTGAATATAACTTGACAAGCTTGATATCACCTCATATCAGTTTGTGGGCTATGTCATGGGCTACTAGATATATGGTCGGCTTCCACAGATTTAGTTTTTGTCCCTGTGCTAGTGATGGTTCCAAACCTGTAAACCCCACTGGGGCGACAAGACTTCCATTAATTGCTGACAAATAATTCCAGCAAGTAACTCTCCTTAAAACCACAAAAAACTGTTTTTACATTTGAGGTATTGATAGGTTTTTGGTTATGACGTCTTTGGACAGAGCCAGGCTAGCTGTTTCTACGTGCTTAGAGTTTTTATGCTAAGTTAGGCTAACCGTGTGGGACTGATATCAATCTTTTCATCTCATTCTCACAAAGAAAGCAAATTAATTTTTAAGGTGTCCCGGGGAGTTTCTTGTTAACTAAGTTACTGCTTACATGCAGTGTTCGGAGGCTTTCACATCGGTGACCCAGGCCCAGATACAAGCTTCGCCCCAAAGTCAGTTTGATTGTTGTGAGCAGTGTGTACTGTACTATAATGTTGATGTGGGGGGAGTTGAGAGGGGGGCAATTGAGTGAATCCTTGAGCTCTAACAAATGGTGAAGAACTTCCCAGGGTACCTTTAATTTCCACCTTTTTAAGGGCCAATAATATCGTTCTGCCTTGTTTTGATTGTGTTGTCTCATCTATTTTTTCTGCTCTTTTCCAATCAGACTCCTACGACCCCAGTCAAGTCGAGAGAGTGTAACCTCTGACACTGCCTTCACCACTGTGGAAATCTGTCTTTCTCAAGTTAACAGCTTTTTCCAACAACAAAGGCTTTCATCTCATCTCACGGCTTAGTCAGCCGTGAACCCCTCCAATATTGTTACGCATTACTTCTCACAGAACTGACTGTCCTGGTGCTGCGAGAGCATTTTTACAGCCAAATAAAGGCACAGACGGTGCCAATTCTCCAGGCCTTTTTTAACCCCAATGTCCTTGCCCTTCCATTCTGTTCACCTCTCCAAACGTTTATTTGCTCAAGCAAGTTGACTTCCTCCTTTTGAAATTGTCTCACATGTTTTGCTTTTGGAAAAATGCATGTCATTATTCCCGTCTGCACTTGGGCTCCTTCTCGAGCTCGGGTGTTGAAAAATGAATGTAAAAGTGCTTCTGCTCAACAAACAAAAGAAATGTAACAGGAAAAAAAACAACAAGGCAACAGTATTGCATCACAATCAGCATTAACCTACACCAAATGTAAATAAGAAAGAGTTATAAGATTTTATTAAGAATATAAAAATCAATTTAAGTCATTTAATTGCTAAATAAATGTATATTTTCTTATCTATGTTAAGAAAAGACTAGATTTTTGGAAGTGTAGTGGGTGTATTACTAATAATGAAACCCATTGTTCTTTATTCTTATACTTGTGTGATAGAGAATGTACTCAAAGAGCATTGCAATGAGAAACACTGTGGTCCTTGAATAGTTTCGCATAAGAGCAATATAGTCGTCGTATACGGGACATTTGTGACATGATTTGAGTAGCAAGGAGCTGATCTCATTTAAACGTCTGCTTTAAAGCTCTACCTTTTGGTACAGGTATTAGGTTTTTGCACTGCTGAGATTATTGGCTTTATGTTACCAGTGAGCACCTGATAATCTCTTCAAATACTCAGAGATTACACCCAGCCCGTTCTCCGGCACCGTCAGTCTCCACGTCAGCAATCGACATTGTGCATCAGAAATGTTATTTTTGTTCGTCCTCATACCGTTGAAGAAGATTTATATTTTGTGGCATTAGCAGAAGTCTATATTTAACCGTGGAGGTTTTTTTTCTTTGTTCACAGTGATTTCAGAAGTGCTTTTTTTGGGGGGCAGGAAATGATAGATGTAGCTATATTGATCGCAGTGTGCCTTGTACACACTGTTTTTGTGGAGAACTTCATTTGTGTGTAACACATCCTGTATTGTCGGTTTATGAATCCTAATTTAAACTGGACATCAGTGATTGATTTTACTTAGAAGAAAACATTTGAAGTTGTTTTGGCAATAATAATAATAATAATGATAATAGTATTTCAGCCGAAGAAGCTTAATATTGATGCTGTACAGAACATTGGTGTTGGAATACTAATCACAGTGTCTGAACGTGTTCAATACTTTAATGTTGACATATCAGTGCTTTTGTGTGTTGTGGGCATAACTGGCAATTGGTTTACACTCACTTCACTTATGGGGTAGCAATATAAGAAATTAAAAAAAACATACCAAACCAAACTTTATGCTATGCATTGGACATCTACATTTACTGGGTGTAATACCAAAATTCAAAGCTAAAACTGCAACTTCCGGTTCTGCTTGTTTGACCCTGTCACTCTTTGATCCAGTATTTGATGTTGGAGGTGTTGGATCTGGTTGTAGACGTGCATAGAAATAGTAGCTCTGACTGGAGTTCATCAGTGGATGCTCAGTGCGAGGTTTTGTCTTTGTCCTGTTGCCGACCCAGTACCCGTACCTCTGTGTTCCAGGTAATGTGTTATGACCGTTCTCGTAGGTCTTTTTGTACTGCAAGTTCTTTGTAACATGATATAGACTATTGGTGCACATCTTGCTTTGATATTTTCTATTTTCATACAGAAGTATGTACAGCTTCTTTTGTATGCGCGTGGCATCTTTTTTTTTCCTTCTTTTTTTTTGTGCATGAAATGCGTAAGAGGTCAAATGCGTAAGAAGTCAGAGAGAAGGTGTATTTGCATATAATTGCATTTGGTACTATATAGTCTATCCAATAAACAACTGTTATATTTCATATAATGTATATTTTATTTTCAAAAAGTTATTCTACATATTTAAAACAGAACAAGGTATTTTTAGATTATTGTGAAAAGGGAACTGTTTCTGAAGGCACAATATTTGTCTATATTTGAAATGATCACTGAGAGTGACGATGATCAGAAATAGAGACACGTATGTGCTATTGTACAGTACTGCAGACTATTCATAAATAAAAGTCTTTGCATGAAACATTTTGTCTCTGATTTTGTTACATTAAAAAATATATATTATTGTTTTATCATATTGCATAATAAAGTGGCATTGACACAGATATAGAAAGTTAGCTTGCTGCCCCCTTTTGGCCAAAAATATTTTCACAGAGAAGGCCAAACAGTCTAGTCTTGGATAATTTCAGATTTCTTTCTCTCATAATAAGTAAGGATTTCAGTCAACATGAAATAATTCATACTATGTCTTTTTTCAACACACTAAACTATGGCTTTTTTTTTTTTTTTTTTAAACACACAATAGAATACTATACTATGAATTTAATAATAATTATACTTTATTCTACATGCTATAGTATGACTGTTTTTATTATATAGCATGACTTTTGTTGACTTTTTTCGGCATACTATACCATGACTTTTTTGGACCCTCTTCTAAATTTTATAGTATGGTTTTTGTTTTTACTTTTTTCATCATAGAATGCTGTAACTTTTGTTTTAATTTTTTAAAATACTATACACTGAATTTTTTTGACATACCACGCTATGAATTTTTCTACAAACCATAGTTAGATTATTTTTCAACATACTATGGTGGTTCATGTACATTCTGCGGCCAGTATCTCCCATCAATTTTGCTACATTTTGTCTTTATTTCTTATTTTTTGTGTTTATCACAATAGAAGACTTCAATAAAATAAAATAAAAATACACAAGAAATGAATAATGCAAAGTCTTTGGCGATTGGACTTCATAGCAAAACCATCTAACAGAGGGACAGTGATGGTGAGTTCAGACAGGCACAATCCCCCCTGGAGTGGAGGAAGGATGCATCTGATTGTGCTGAAATGACAGCAGCAGACAGGAGAACATTTTTAAAGTTTGACAGCAACGATGTGATTGGCTTAAGGAAACCATGGCAGACTCTGGTCTATTAACTTTAAGTGAGAGCCTACAATCATCTGATATTATGAATCATGACTGAGATTATGAATGACAAGGAGTGTAAAGATAGTCTTCCTGAATGAACTTTCGCTA
>NC_072469.1:15057237-15067237 GCF_027596085.1 Anoplopoma fimbria
CTCTACTCCAACCAAGTGAAAGAGACAAGAGTGTTTCTGACCAAAAGCTGACCTGTTTGTGCCTGAACCAGACATTAATTAGTGTTTTTTTTTTTACTTGCCTCATTACCCAATGTCGAAAAAACTCCTCGAGCAAGGCACTTAACCGTAAAAGTGCTCCAGTGGAACCGGAACAGATAAGACTTTGTATTGGGCTTACTATCATAAGACCAGTGGTGTACTGGTGGGATAACAATGATGCTGAAGTTTACATTTTTTCATGAATCATATTACTTTCTCTATTCTTAACAAACACACTGTGTTAGGTAGGTAGTTGTAGTGTATGTTAGTGTCTAATTTCAACATATATTGCAAGCATCTAAAGAGATTTTGAACGAAATGAGGTATTTAAACGTCTTTGCTGCTGTTATTCCAGACCCACAGTGCCGTGCAGCACAGAGTCACACATCCATTCTCATGACATTACATCAGCCCTACAACTGCTGCTGTTGGACCTGCTTGAATACACTGTAGTGTGCGGATGAAGCAGCATACATCATTTTTTTCCTAGAAAAAAATGACCTCCGGCTCTTTGCTTTACCAGTAAATTGCAATTCATAGGGCAAATTGATTAGCTGTGGAGCCCCCCTAAAGGGCAACACTGGAGGCATGCAGCCTATTTATTTATCAAATCATAATATTATTTTACTGTAGACATATAACAGAATTATTTTTTGCTATCATTACACAGGCAAAACTCAAATTGAGAAGCAGGCGTACATTCCCCACCATCAGTAATAGCAGTTTTCATCAGTCTGCTGGCTGTAATCCATACCGGATACTTTTTTCATCAAACATTTGCTTATTTAAACCAGCTTTAGTTTCACGACTGCACAATCACATGATGCTGTCCTATAGAAAAACAAGTTATGTTTGAATAGATCATATCTGATATAGTGGGGGGAGTAGTGCAAGGGTTTGCTGCGGTGTGATTACGGTGCAGTGAATTTCCTTTCACTTTATATATTTTTTAAATCACAAAACTATAGAGAGGTTGATATGAACAGAATCAGTGGACGATAGATTGTTGACAAGTCTAATCTGCTAATCAATCCCATATTCCTTTCATAGTATTGCAGTTAGAATATTGCCATTTGAACTATTAAATGTCTCCATGAACGCAAGTTTGTTTTAGATGTCTGAGCCGGCGGCTAGCAGCTAACGGTGTTGACAGAGCTAACGGTGTTGACCTGAGGGAATCAAATGAAATACTCTGTTGGTATCAGTACCACTCTGAGGGCACTGGTATTGGTACTGGCGTCTTCATTTTTGAAACAAGACCCAGCCAAGGTTACATCTGTCAGTTAATAAAGATACATGATTTAAAGCTTGAAATAGTCACGTGGTCCCATGCTTAGACATTCCTCAACATATTGGAGCAATGCTTGCTTGTTTTTATTCTTTTCCTCACCTGGGTCCTTCTCTTTACTCTTTTCTTTACAGCTCGGTGTGCACACACTCCTTTGATGCTGTTTTACCAACAGTTATTGTCAACACAGTCCTTCACCCCAGAGCAGTGCAGCCGAGCTCTTTCAGCTCTTCCTTTTAATTTGTTTTGCAGAAGTTATGAAAATGAAAGTATCATTCTGCAAACAGCTCTCACTTGTCTTGTTTGTCTCCTTTGTCACCTTTGTCATTTACTCTCTATCGGAAAGGATGACTTTCCTGTCTCTTGCTGGTTGAACGACGATGTGTGACCGTGTTTCATGTAGTGTAAGAAGAAGGCAATGCCATGGACCCTGTACTAGAGCTCTGTGTAGTACAGCGTCGTCACATCGGTACGCCCAATAAGACTCGGCAGCAATTAGTACAGTGTAGTGTACAGGCAGGTGGGAGAGCGTACAGAGAGAGATGGAGCAACAGAGAGGAAGAAAAAGACAGCGAGCCCGGCTGTCTGTCTGTCTTTGCCTTTGATGGGCCTGCCTCTACCATCTGAAGCGTTTCAAGCCTGCGTTGCCTAGTTACAGCGAGCAGAGGATGCAGGGATGGGAGGGGGAGAGAAAGAACTGTCGGTGGGTTTATGGTTCTCAGCTGGGTGCAGAGTAAACGAGTCCTCTCCCTGCACACGCCCTTCCACCCCCCGACCCCTTATGCACTTCTGTGTCTCACTCCTGCTCTCTCTCCGGGGCAAGTTTGACATAATTAAAGCTAGAGCCGCACCATAAGCCAATTAATGGATAAGTCCATCGACAGACAATTTAAATGCCAATAATTAGCTAATCGGTTTAGTAATGACGTTAAACTTAATATCTTTGGATTTTGTAATGCCTTAATGATTAATGATTAATCAACCAAAAAATCTGCAGATTAATGGATAATGAAAATAATCTATGGTTGTATCCCTAATATAACAGCTCTTATCAGATGTACAAGAGATGCAAGAAAGTCAGATTTTATCAGAGCGTCGTGTGACTTGCACCTTCATGATCATGCGCTTTGTGACGGTGGGGTGATGTTCCTGCTCCGCAGAAATGACTTGTTAATTAAACAGTGTTTGCACCGCTGCGTCAGTTCTGAGGACGAAGTTTACAGTCTGTGGCTCCGATTTAATTTTGTGTCTTCACCCATCACGCTAACTCGCCATGTCTTTTTCTGCATTTCAAACAAGCTGTTGTTTCTGTTTTTCTTTTCTGGAAAACACCAGACTCTGGATGTTGAGAACAGCAAATGTAAAAGGCTGATGTGACCTGTAAGTGGAGGCTGAATCACTATACAGAATCAGAAGAGAAAAATATCAGAATCCACATCTAAGTTACTTTAAGTCTCACTGTCATCAGTGTTTGAACAGATGGAAGTGTAATAGCTGAGATGCTGCAATGCCATTACATTAAACTACACTGTTACACTTAAGTGCCTGGAAAAATATACGAGCTACTGCCGGCCTCACTTCATGAAATGTCGATAACAATTTGTGAACGTCATCTTTATGTCCTTGCAACATCATTCATATCCCCTTCTTCGACATGGCTTTCTAGCATATGAGAGAGAGGTTTCTACTGAAACACATTTTTTGCATCTTGTTTTATATGCTCTGTGTGCAGCATTTACAATGTTTTATTTTATTTTTTATTATTATTTCTTTGGGAAGACCTTTCCTTGCTCTGTGTTGTTTCATTTCACCATCACCTAATTACAGCCATCCGTCAGGTGTGTTACTAATCAAAGGCAGTGCTCCACATCAGTATTACATAGCCAGGGAATGTCGCTGTGACAAATCACCGTGATGGATTGTGGGAGTTTTGGGCTGGTCGGATGTCTTAATGTAGCGCTCTCTCTCCACACAAAGCAGTAGCGCCGTACTTTATCGTAGCTCCTCAGAAGGTCTTGGGAGTCCAGGATGTCCTTGGAGCAGGACATGACTGTGTAGGCAGACAGGAGGTGTGGAGTGTGATTGGTAACGTATACATGGAACTTTGACCTTTCGTGGACATACAGTGTTTGTGTGCTTGTATGTATAAGACAGTTGGAGAGGGTACAGACGTCTTAAACTGTTACTTCCTTATAATCTCTGACTTTTCCTGTGTCATGGACATTCTTTTTGAAATGATTTTCCGCATGGCTGTTGATCAGTTTTCTTCACATTCTCGCAGAAATGTGGAAAAACAGTAAAATAAAAAGCCTAAAACTGGCACATCAACACGTCCTACACTTGTTGTCAGAGTGCTGTTTGCTTGTGATCACGCACACATATGCCTCATCTTACAACAAGGTTAAGCGATGGAAGGAAAAAGTCACGGCTTCTATGTTGTACCGCGCGAACACGCCGAAACCAAGAGGTTATGAGAACGACCACACACACACACACACACACACACACACACACGAAGCACGCTTATGTGACTGCGTTCTGCTTAAGTCGTCAGAAAGGGAATATGTTTTCTGTTTAGTTGAAGTGAAAGTTCCCCTACTCATTCCCCTCCATCCACTTGTCCCCTGTGGGCTTTTCTTTGATTAAAAAAAAAAAACTCTCACTCGGATGAGTCGGCAACACTGCACTGGGTTTGGTAGATGTTGTCGATCAATGATTGGAGCTCAGGGGGGGTTAAGCTGTTGGGGAGAGCTGTAATGGTGCTGCTGCTGGGAGATCGCTACATTGTTGTGTGTGTGTGTGTGTGTGTGTGAGGAGAGAGTTAAAAGGAGGGTGAGTCATTAACCATTAGTCTTTCATTCACTTGGTTTCCCATTCACTCCGTCTCTCTAACAATCTCTAACCCCGTCTGTCTTTTCAGATTTAGAAAACTTGAATTTTTGTCAATTCAGAGTTCAGCAAATGAATCAAGCTAATGAAATGTGTGGCGAGGTTTGTTTGATAAAATTGACCTTCACGCTAAAAAAGATTTCCTGACCATAACCACTGGAATGTGAGTAGATTTGATATTACTATTAAAGTGTTTCGCACTCCATAAAAATCGTATCAGTGCAGCGTTAACTCTGGCCCTCTTATCACATCACACACACAGCGGCTGTGTCATTGGTGGTACAGCGGTGAATACCTTTACACGATAGCATTCTTTCACAGAGCGGCAGGGAGTCCATACCTCCTCTGTGCTCTCTCCAAAATATTTATTTTCTTATCCAAGGTGAGAACCACTTAACGCACCGATGCAGATAAACGTCGCGCCTCATTTGACTCACGTAAGTTGGTGCTCTCAGATTTGAAATGTCAACACCACACAACCAGCAGTAATTTGTAGGATGAGTTGGATATTTAGGCAACATTTGTGTCTATTACAGACAACTCTTAACAATTATCTTTTAAATGATTTCTATAATATGAATGAAAGACGTATCACTCAGTCCTCTCGCTGTTCTACATTGGTGTGACTCACTGGGTGAAGCTTCTCTTACCCCACAAACAATCTTTGGCTTTCACATTTTAACCAGTAAACACAAGAGTAGTAGAATTAATATTTATTCATCTGATAAACAATCCTTGTATGGGGGGAATAGCCTCAGCTTTTTATTCCTTTTTAGCTCCCTCCAAACCAACACTGTAGCTGCTTAAAAGAACAGCTCTGGTCGCTGAGTCTTCCTTTGACGCCCCGAAAATCGATCCAAGGTCAGAGTAGAGGCGTTATTGACAAACTCCTGATGCTTTTGGTGCGCGTCCGGCCCTTTAAATCAATAGGTGTGCTTCAAAAAGGTGCGCGTCAGATGCTTTCAGTGCGTTGGCGCCACATGAGGTCAAGATCTGCTCTCTGTCACACATTCACATCCTCTACCTGATTCACTAAAAATGCCCACCGAGCATGCTCAGTTAACGGCCACGTCCTCTCCTTTTCAATGTGTAACTGTCCTTCTTATACACATTACAAGAAACACACACACTTACACAGGAGTGTTATCAGGACCAACTCACGGTATCAAGTGGTGCAGCGGTCATACACTAGAAGAGGGATGAGATTCAAGGTGTGATACAGTAATCAAATGGAGAATGGGCTTAAATTGTTAAAGGTTAAAAATCTGCACAATGACCACAACAGTAGTTTTCACAGCAACCTATGTTGTTATGTTGTGCTGCTTTTGACGGACAGCTCGCCTTTGCTTTGATTCACAAACCTTAATTACACTGACACCATAAGCGTCACACCAACCACAACCATGCAGCACGGTGTTTCTTTTAACGTATCTTATTTTCAATCAGCAGCTACATATTGTGCTCTTTTTTTTTCTCAAACACTCCATTACAAGATGTGCTGTGCACTGCTTATCTTAGCCGTGTGGGCGTATTGTTTGACAGCATGCTGTTGACAGGCGTGCGGTGCCACGCTGTGCCATCTGGATCCCCTCAGGCCGGGCACCTCAGCAAAGCAGCCGAAAACCAGCGAAGGGCTTTTTCTGTCTGGGCCGATGTTGCAACCTGAAGCCACCCTCATGACAGGCTCCTGGGGCCAACAGCTAACCATAATATTACACATATTCCTGTTCATAATGTTAATAACGGCGGTTAAAAGGGGATCAAGTTCCTTTTGTCCTGTCGGTGGTTGCGGTTGGTTGAGGTGCATGTTGGCTTTCTTGGTTCAAAATGAGGCACAGGTGGCAGCTGTGATCTACTGAAACCGGATTGGATTTTTGGAAAAGACAGATCTCTGTGCAGCAAGTGTCGCTGTTACATTTTATTTTATGGAGGAGGACAAATATATTCAACCAACTCTATCTTGTATTTGAATGAATGTTCAATATTAATTTTCTCCTGGAGGAGAGACAGCAATGACTTAGTCAAAAGCTTGTAAGCAAATGACATGGCAGCTAGTCTGGACCAAAGCTAATATACAGTCATTTATTTGGAAAAATGAAAGTAAATAGTTATTACTACTGGCAGTCTTGTGTCTGGGAAATATTGCTCAGATTGTTGCACAAGTTGTCAACATTTAAAAAAACTTTTTCTTTCAAAATGTTGCACTGATTAAATTGCACATCCGATTCCTACCTTTAATGAATGGGTTTGAATAATAACCAAATATATTAATGAAGGCAACCCCTCTGTTCTTAATGGGTAGTATGGAAAAAACCTTGATCATGCCACATGTTATTTTTAACTTATATAATATTTGAATATAATAATGTTTGACCAGATGGGGTTTTAGATTAATCCAGCAAAATACATACCTAACAAATCAAAGTACGTCTTCACATTGATGCAAAAATTCATAAAAAAATATCTGCTCATTGATTTGCAACAATGAACATGAAATAGCTTAAAGCCGAAGTTATATCTTGCACCGACTGGTTGCAACACTCCAGTCCAGTAGGAGGCGTATGCTTCACTGATTTGCCAATGATAATATTAAGATAAAAAAGGTGATGCTGAGAGGTTGTGCAATGAGATCAGCTGTTACACACATTAAATCATTTGTCTATAGAGGTATATATACAAAGACAGCCAAATGGTGTTTAACCTCTAGCAAACAACGCTGTTGTGCATTATTCCAATAGAATGGAGCTTGAATCAGAGGAGAGTTATGGGAAGAGGGGCTACTTTAGTGGCTGTCTTCTTTTGGCTTTGTTCTCCATCTTTCTTTAGGTGTGCTCGTGTCTTTTCTGCATCAATTGTGGAACACATGTTGCCTAAATCCACCCACTGACCTATTCCCTCCACTCTTTGTTCAGCCCACCTCCCTAACAATGTGCAACCGTCATCCCGTACTTCATTTCCTCTCCACTTCCTGAAACGCAGGAAGTTGGAGAGGCTTCCGTCTACCCCGAGGTTGGAGAAAACTGGGGAGGGTGGAACCTCACCAAAGGTCACTGACCTCAGCCATGTAGAGGGACACTCCCTGTTTCTGTGGCCAGTCAGCTTCCTGTGTTGAAAATGCGACATCACCAGGAGTTACGAAAACTTTTTATTTATTTTTTTTTTGCGAGAAATTATAAATGTTATTATCACACAAAGCAATACGTCAGGGATGAAGTTATTTGTAACACATGTTCGTTTGAGTGCGCTGTGCGTGAAACTGCATACGTCACCAACAGTTGAGCGCTGTGTGCAGCATCATTAATCCACCTTCAGCTCTCCTTCTTCCCACACACCCATCTTTTATTCAGCACCGTGTGTCACTTCCTCCTACATCATGGCAGCGTGTGTGTGTGTGTGTGTGCGTGCGTGCATGCGTGTCCTTTGAGGCTCCTCAAGTGGCTCTCGAACACAAAAAGACAGTAGTTCAAAAGACTTGGGACACAATGGCGCGGGCTCGCATGCGTAACCTGCAGTGTGCCGCGAGAGGCCGTGTGATCTGAGGTATGCTCTGTGGTCGTCAGTACATTGTGTGTTTTAATGGTAGATCTAAACTACAGTTTTACATCCACCGTGTTCATTTGCACTGTAGATGGTTGGTTGACCTTTTCTTCTTCACTTCCTCCAATTCTCCCCCATTTCTCCCCAACTCTGCTCTCATCCCTCTCTCTATTTTCATTTTTCACATCCATCTCGACTCTTCCCCTCTCATCTCTATTACCTTTTATCATTTTTTTCTCTCCACCCCCCGTCGCCTCCGCTGTCCTCTCTCTCTCTCTCTCTCTCTCTCTCTCTCTCTCTCTCTCTCTCTCTCTCTCTCTCTCCCATCCATCCATCATGTTTCAAAGCTGTCAATCCCATCACTTCATCTTTCAGCTCTCTTGTCCTCTTCGCTCTCATTATCAGCTTGTCACTCCTCTTCTGTCCCTTCTTTCTCTCAGCATCTGTTTTCTCTTTCTCTCTATTAGTCTGTCTGGGTGTTGGTCCCTTCCTCCTGACCCTTCCTGTTTCACTGACATCATCCGAGAAAAAACCAGGAAGCCGTTGACGGGGGTCACCACCCCACAATGTTCTTTTTGTGTTCGTTAGTTTAGTGTCCTTGCTTGTGTTGAGACTTTTAAGAGGCAATTTTAGTTAATGATCCACCTAGACCGGAATATGGTAATGACCATAACCTCATGTCAACAGATGTTTCATTTAAGGTTGAGCAGGATATTAAATCTCTTCACCAGGCCTCCATAAAATGAAAGCGACCGTGGGGATCTAGAACCAATCAACTGTTCAAACAACAAAGGGCTTTCTGTTTCAATCGCCACCAATTTATTTTTATAATTTAACACAAAACGTTTTTTTTTTGCCTCTGGGGTTTAATTGAGGCAAATAACTAGGTCACAACATTATTATACATATATTCAAATATTTTAGCAGCCGTCTGCCAGGCCGCCAGTGTCGGTAGCTGTAACCACGTCTAAAAAGGGAAAATGGTTGTTTACAGCAAAATTGAAAATAAAAGGAAATCTCTTTTTGTCTCTAAAAACTTTGGATGTGCATTTTTCACTATTTTTTGTCATTGTATATGCTAAACGATTGATCACCTAATACATAAAAATAGCCAATAGAATAAATCATTAATGAAATACAAATTTGTGCAGCACTAAAACAGACTTTGTCAAACACCGGCAGTCACACTCTCTTCAGCCATCAGCCATGTCATGTGACATGTTAAAAAAACATTTCAGAAAGTAACCTAGAAACAAATAGAAAAGGTAACAGGGATGATTAGTCACTTAGGTAATATCTACCAATCTGAACATTCTGATAAAACTAGTGTAAAAATACAAATCGTTATATCAAGTCATTTTATGTGACTTGAAAAATCATGAATTCGTGAATGGAGTTTAGTCACTTTTAATCTGAAAATGGAATGTATGTTTAAATTCATATTAAACGATAGCTAATACAGAATGTCAGTCTTAAATGTGGTTGTCCTATTTTACCTACACATGTTTCCACGTTTAACTCGGTCATTTGGACATCAGTCCAAGTATATGTCTTTTGTACTTGCTCTCATTACTCATGTACCTGCAGCAGTCCGTGTCAGACTCAGACAAGAAATCATACAAACCCGCTGTCACAGTTCACCAGCTCATTGAATGCTCAAAGATCTCTTTCTTGTGATTTATTGCGCTTTCTATTGCCAGCTACCGTCTAATCTGGTGGTTGTTCCTATGTGGTACGTGTTGTGTACAGACAGTGATTTAAAACAAATCTATACCTTTCTGGGGTGTTTGCTTAGCATATCGATTTACAAACCGCCGTTTACACAGCGCCGGTGCTGCAAACTGTCGGCCGACAGATTGTTTTTCCATTCAGTTAAGTCCACTGCAAGAGAGGTGGTTAACCCCTAAAGCCAATCCCACACAGCCAACCTCCACAATGGGGTTTTTAATTCTTCTGGTTAACACGCCATGGCCCTGTGTTCATTGCTTGCGATTCCTAACATACTGATGATTCTGTTGAATATTTTTTTGTCAAAAAGAAATCTTAAGAACTCAGTTACTAAGCAAACAATATGCAAACTCAAAAGGGATTTTTTTTTTGTGCCAGAAGTTTATGTTGGTTGTAAACATTTTTTTTATAATGGTATACAAATCAGTTTGGAATCAAACTCTTTAAATCAAATGTGAATGCTTCCTTTAATATAAATGTTTTGTTTCCCCTTTTTCT